>NW_007726236.1:475557-738192 GCF_000696425.1 Galeopterus variegatus
TTCTTGTATCTCATACAGTCTCTTTAGGATTATCACTCAAAATTCCCTGTCATTCATTTCAAGGGCTTCTTGTTCTATAAGATAGAGCTCGCAGAGTTGGGCCGGTCCTGCGCCTTCCACTCCATTTCTGTGTCGTCTCTGCTGGCTTACTTGGCCTTCGTTGTCTCGGGCTGCTCGCTCGAACCCGCAGCACGGCTTGGGCGCTCTCAGGAGTCTTCTTTTGTGACAGCCCTAAAACCTCAGAAAATATTTTCTAAAATAGATCTTCCAGTGACCACTGCAGACTATGAGGTATTATCTCATATGCAGATATAGCCCTCTGATGACAGCCTACTCTGTGGCAACTTCCCATAGTGACAATGGAAATAACAAACTCCATTGTCAAATGGAGCAATATGATAATGGCAGTAGAATCCATTGTAGCCATAGAAGAAACCACTGGAAGATCCATTTTAGAAAATATATTCTAAATTTGTCCTTGGTGCTATTTTTCTTTTTTCTATATTTAGTAGCAGCTTAGAGCATACGTACAAAAAATACCCCTGGGGATAAGAATTAGACCTTTGTTGTTATAATTAATAAAACATTTACTAACCCATTAAATTCACTAACTCTACTAAATCTTAGGACCAGTCTTTTTTCAATATATATTTAAGAATCTTTTTCCTCCTATGGTTTGAACAAAAAAATAACATGAAAACAATATATGACCTCAGTGATGCACAGCACCTGCCCAAACACACTCATAATGTGAGAAAAATTGCACTTGCCAGATTGTGCTGATCATTTCCAAGTTGACACAATGAAGTGACATCTGTGCTTAAGCAGTAACTTGACATTTTCTGTCAGCATTTTTGAGTCAACCCAGAAAAAGTCCACTTTCCACAATTCCAGTAGAGTCAGAAGGTTTTCCCAGGGCCTATTCCTGGATAGGCTGGAAGCAAAGATTTGTTTTTTTTGTCATTTTACTTTTGCTGTTTTTAGTGAACCATATAAAATAAATCCCACTGCTGGTTTTCTTCATTAGAGACTGTATCTCTACAAGAAAATCAAAGAAAGTGAGATGCAAAATCCCAGGCCTCTTCTACACTCAGTTAACTTCTAGCCATGTCCTGGAAAGACCTTCTGATTCTACTGCAAGTCAAAAAGGAGAAACCTTTTTGGGTAGTTGGAAAATAGACCCCTAGGTGGAAGGACAAGAAATTTATTTTTAGTGTTTCTGGCTGTAGATCTTAGAAGATGACATGTTTAATCAAGTGTGATGTGATAACTGAGGTTACAGGATCCTCTTGCTTGGTTGCACTGTTGATCCCCAGAAAGATTTTTCTTCTGTTTAATTGGAATACATTCTATATAGATGATTGCTACAGAATGACCATCCCCAAATGAGTTTTAATGGGTTTGGCAGTTTTTGTTCCAGAGGATGCAAAGCATTTCATCCAGATTTTATCCATGGCTTCTTGGTGACCAAAGTTTTATAAGTAGTGAAAATATCAATGAATTAGGAAAATTTTCATTTTTATCTTTCAGAAGGCAAGCATGCACCTAGGGCTGTCTGTACCATTAAGTAATTAGGAAGCTAGTAGCATAATTTCAAGGCCAAAGACAAGTCCTTGCCTTTACTTTTTCAGCTTCCTCCCCCCTCAAACATGATATAAACAGATACACTGAACACAGAAGCATATGTTACTGCGACAACGTGTTCACTGACATTGAAATTATGTTCACAGAGAGTGAAATCTTTTATTGAATACTAAGAGGGAAGACTTTAAATAAAAATAACACTGGAATTTGCATTAGAAGAATTATTTGTAAGATATAAATGATGCTAGATCCTTCCCCAATTGAATATCCCCATGAGGGAAAAATACTTACAGGTTGTTGGTGATAGGGGCAGGTAGAGGAGAGAAAGGATTGGTGCAAAGAGGACAAGCAGACACAGAAGGGGTGCTTGGGACTTGGTGAATACATTGAATACTTTAAAATGCTGATTGGAGTAGGTCTAATATATATTTATACTGTTGATTTACATCTTTAGCAATGAATGCTTGAATTCATTTGGCTTTTCTGTAATAAATAATTTTGTGAAAATGAAACTAGATTTTCTATTTATATGGGAGCTAGGGAGTTGGGATCTTTGTATGCATGCTTTTCCCAGAATAAGTTTGGAGAATGAAAGTCTGTTTCTAGCAACACATTGTTGAGAAGTTTTTGCCATGGGTATTCTCCCTACAGTGAATAGTTTGCCTGTTAGATAGGATTTAGATACTGTAGAAGGTAATTATGATTGTTATTAGGAGACAAATTACTTTGGGAGTTGGAATAATCTCGTATAGGCATTCTTCATCCTAGTTTTGAGATACCCTTGGGTATCTCCAGACATCTCAAAGGGTATTATAAGACTCCCCCAGCAAAATTAATTTTCCTCTGTCCTACTTTTTAAAATATATAGTATGTAGCACTGTGAAAAGAAACAGAATCCCTTGTAGTCAAAATATGATAGGAATTGCTGAGAGGTGGAAGAAAAACCCAGGTTAAGTACAAAACGTTGACTCCACACCTGACTTTGGTACTCATGTCCCTGTTTTAAGTGAGAGGAATATCTGCTCTGAAACCTATCCAGGGTATATAAAAACTGGGATTTTAATTTGTAAATATGTCTTACAACTAAAAAATTCCAGATCAGTGTAAGATTATTTTTAAAGCAGTAAACTCTGTTAAACACCTCTACATTTAAAGCAGTGGAGCTTGTTTGTAGGAAAGACAAAAACTAAGAGGCAGGAAAAATAAGATCTAATCTAGACTTCTTTCTCAAATATTTTTTCTCTTTTTTTTTTCTTTTTAAACCTTGGATAAGTCATTATAATTTGTTAGGCTTTTATTCTTTATCTGTAAAATAAAGGAATTTGACTACATAAATTTTGAGTTTCTTTATACTTCTAAAATTCTATGATTCTAGCAAGAAAAATTAATTTTTAGATCAGAAATTAAAGTCCTTGATGAATTGAAAAGTGCCAACTTTCAAAGTGTCTTTCATTTATTTATATGAGGGTACCTCAAAAAGTATGTGGAAAAAATAGAAGTAAAAGATAATATAAATCTTTCCATGAACTTTTTGAAGTCCCCTTATATATCTTTTTATAGTTTTCATAATGTCTTTCCATTCGTGTTTTCATTTGTTCATCATAATGAAGCAGGAAGAACAGGAATTATCCCCATTTTACGGGTGACTTGTTAAGTGATTGTTCAACAGAACACAGATGGTCAGTGGCAAGTGTGGAACTTGAACCCATGGCTGCTGAATCTCACTCAGGTATCCAGCTTCCAACACTCCTACACTTTGCAACTTCATGCTTTGCTGTCTGTGAAATTCCCAGTATTTCAGATTGTTTCCATTTTGTACAATTTAACCCTGTCAACATAAGTATTTTAATATGTGATCTGCATGTTGAAAAAACAGGGGCTTACATCTTAAAGTGTGGTTTGGTACACCATGATTTTCATTGAGTTTTGACAGCAGATAATTTAATCTTGGTAAATACAATACTGTATCCTGACCCAGATAGAAATATGTGGGCAAGCTGGGTTGGCAAATTTCTCAGCACTTTTAATGCTGTCTTTATTTCTGGAAATGCAAGTCTGAATTTGAACTGCAGGAAGGAAAAAAAAAAAATACAGTATTGTGGAAATGGCTATGAGAAAGCTCTAAAAAGTGCAATCCAAGATAGACAGACAGTAGAGTTGCTATTGGTAACATTAATTCCATTCCATAGTTTTAAGATTCATGAACTGAACAAATAAATTTAAAAAAAAAAAGAAAAAGAAAAAAGAAACTTGCTCTGATTGGCAGGGAGGATCATTTTCACAGTTAAGAATAGAGCCTTAAAGATGACCTTTCCATTTCATCTTGTGTATCTCGAGTCAAAACTGGCATCCAGCTTGTGGGAGAATGCCATTTCTGATTCAGGATATTTCAGTTGTACTCAAAGAAGCTCCCTGTCATTCTCTCAGGAAACTGTATTCAATCTCGGGAGATACTCCGAGAGGTGGTGGTAGCTTATTCATTTCTTCATCTTTAGCAAGAAATCAGGTGAAGAGAGAAGTTCATCCAGAGAAAAAGCAGAAGATGGCTTAGATGCTGGAAGCAAGAGGTGTGGCAGTGTTTAATGTGAAATTCAGAACCCACGTGAAGCATAAATATCAACGGGGGAGTGAAAGAGCAGCTTGTTCACTTGCTACTTCTATTAGCAGGAGTTTTGTGGCCAAGAGAAAAAATCAAAAGCTCTACCATCTGCTTTCACGTCTGAAGCTGCCTCAGTATCAGGCAACTGACCTCTGAAACCTGTTCATCATTTGCATATAAAATGTTCTTACTTCTTCCTTCCTCCCCTCCCTCCTTCCCTCCTCCCTTTCATCCTTCCTTTCTTTCTTTTCTGGGTGATCTGGGTGATGCAGTTCCACTACGTTTTCATTGCCCATACACCACAGGAAGAAATCAGAAAGGAACTGTTTCTCCCCTCCTGCTAGCTGTCTTTATCCCTTGTCTGACAGTTGTTAGTATATTCAGTCAATGAAGAGATATTGGGTAGCTGTAATGTGTTTAATGCTGAGAAAATATATAAAAGAGAAGTCTCTTCCACCAAAGAAATTCCAAAGACATAACCAAATAAAATATTAAGTAATAATGCAAATTAATAAAAACACATGGCACAGCTAAGTACAAAACATACCTGCAATATAAATGTATATATTTGTGAGGGGTCTTCAGAAGCTCATGGAAAGATTTGTATTATCTTCTAATTCCATTTTTCCATGAACTTTGTACCCACGTATTTTTAAATGTTCACTCAAACATTTAAATTTCAATAAATATTTATTGACGACTGAATCAGTTGCAAGAATCTGCAAGTAAGAGAAGACCCAACTAAAAGTAGCTTAAATGGATTTTTTTACCCCTTAATAGAATGTCTAGAAATAAGACTGCAGTAGGATTGATTAATTTAAGTGGCTAAAATAAATCATCAGAGACCAAGGGGCTTTTCATCCTTCCATATGGTAGCTTGAGTCTGATAACTGTGTCTTCCCTCATTTTTTTCAAGATGGTTGAAGTTGTCCCAGACAAAGAAGGGTGCTTTCTCTCATGTATCAATTTTTTATTAAGGAGCAAACCTTAATAATTTTTTTATGAAGGAGGAAACCTTAATAATTTTTTTTTAAAAACCCTTTTATCTGAAAGGTTTCCATTTCAGTAGGCCATTCACCTTAACTAGCTTAGATCAATCATGGCTAAGCCATAAACTAGAGATGGGGATGGGGTGGGGGGACATTTCCTCTGTATGGACCAAAATGGGGCCTCTGCTAGCCAAAAAAAAAAAAAAAAAAAGGGAGAGTATAGCTGTTGGATAGACAACTAACAGAACCTACCTCAAACATTATGTGTTAGATGCTGTGAGGAATTCTATACAAAGAGAATAGATGAGCCAGGCCTTCAAGGAAGTTCCAGTAGAGTTATGGAGATTAGACACGTATACTGACAATTATCATGCCAGGCAGTTAGAATAAAAAATAACATGAAGGCAAAAGTGGTTTAGGGAAAAGAAAATAAAAAACTCTTTTGTTTTGAGTGATCAGATTTAAATGAAGGGAAAGGAATTCCAAATGAGCAGTCCAGATTGCCTTCATTCATTGTAGCGTCTGCCAGACTATAAATATATTTAGATAACAAGCAAAGAAGTATTGAGTTTACTCTTTAGGCAATGAGCATCCTTGGAGGGCGTTTGATCAAAGGAGTGGCAAAATTGGAACTTGATAAGCATTTTGCTAGATCCTTACAGAGATATAAATATGTGAGCTAGATAGGTTAGCCAGTGCTCCTTTGGAGAGATTAGTGATAAGAAAATGCAGGAAAAATGGGAGGCAGAAGAGAATAAAGTTAGTGAAATAGAAAACATGTACTAATTCAGGCAAGAGATAGTTACTTTCTGAATGAAATCAACGATGAAGAGAATGGAAAGGAAGAGAAGCATCATGTTGAGGAAGTGGCAGGGTTGGGATTTAGTGAAAGATGTGTAGGCATAGGGACTAGGAAGTGAGCATGGGTTTGTTGACGCCCTGCAATGAACTAGAAAGTCTGCTCCACAAATCACTAGCTAACATTAGGTAATACTTTCAGCAAGTTATTTAAGCTGAGTGTCAGATTTTGCATCTGTACAGTGGCATTACCTGCCTCGTTTGGTAGTGAGGATTACATACAATGATGCCTGTGAAGTACCTGGCATATTGCCTGACATAAAAGGATTCAGCAGTTGCTAATTCTTGCCTCACCACGTAAAAGTGATAGGAAGCAGATTTAATGATTGAGGGAGAAGGTTTAAAAAGAAAAGAAAGTAAAGAAACATGTAGCAGTAAACCAACTTTTTGACTAAAGGCCCAGAAAGTAAATATTTCAGCTCTGCAAGTTGTATAGTCTCTGTTGCGGCTATTCAATTCTGTCTTCACAGTGTGAAAACAGCCACGGATGTAAATAAATGAGTGTGGTTGTGTTTCAAAAGCACTTTATTGACAATGAAGTTTAAATTTTATAATATTTTCACGTACCGAAAAATACTAAACTTCTTTTGATTTTTTGATGTGAAACATTTTAAAACATAAAAAGAAAACACATTATTCCTAGCTCTTGTGCCATACAAAAATAGTCAGCAGGCTAGACTTGATCTGTGAGCGTAAATAATCCCAGATTTTAAATGCTGCCCAATTTCAGGGAATGGAATGATGGCAAATATCAAATAATAAAGAGCAATTGAAGAGCTATAGGAAAAATCAAGGGAGTATATAAAAGTAGATCAGATTAGGTGATTATGAGGTCACTGTCAGAGAAGTGATTGAGGTAGAACCCGGAATGTCAGGGGAAACAAATAGGCAAACCATGATAAGTATGGCATTCTTTATGGCATTCTT
The DNA here is from genome assembly GCF_000696425.1 of Galeopterus variegatus. Lineage (NCBI taxonomy): Eukaryota > Metazoa > Chordata > Mammalia > Dermoptera > Cynocephalidae > Galeopterus > Galeopterus variegatus. The sequence continues at coordinate 482,515 of NW_007726236.1, forward strand.
AAGTGTGATTAGTGGAAGCAATCAGGAAGAATCGGTTGTTTGTATTAAGGGGAGTCAGTGGGTAGACAAAGACTGAAGGTTCAAAAAGAGAAAGATCATTGATGAAGAAGAGACCAAATGAGGTAGAAGGAGATAAATAAGATGTCATGGGTATAGGGATCAGGAAAAGTATGGGCATATTTGCTGACAGGAAGAGTAGAGGATGAAAGAACAGAGAGAAACTGACATGTGGTGGTAATGATAGCTAATGTCATATGGCCTTGCACTCCTTTGTGAATGAGGCATTAGAGTATTTTCTGAGCATGAAGTAGAATGAGGGGTAAGAGCCTAGAATGTGGAGACAATTTAGAAGGGTGACTGTGGTCAGTGTAAGAATTTCATATGAAAAGAATCAAAAGGTGTCTGAATGGCAGTGAGGGTCCTGTTAGGAATTAGACACCCTGACACATAGTAATGGATACAGTCAGACTGTGGGATGTTCACAGCAGTGTTTAGAAAACAAACCTGAAAATAGTGAAAGTAATACTGGGAATTCACATGTGTGACTGCAGAGAAACAAATTTGGGGTTTGGTATAGGTCTGTGGACCAAAATTCTATAGCTACAAGTATATAAACTGGGCCAGGACACAACTGTGGCTACATGTAACTATTTAAATTGATTAAAAGTAAGTGAAAATTTAAAAACCAGTTACTTATTCACTGTCATCACATTTCAAGTGCTCAGTAGTCACAAGTGGCTAACGACTATTGTGTTAGACTGCTCAGATAAAAAAAAATCCATCATCCACAGAAAGTTCTTTTGGACAGTGCTAGTATACTGCGCAGAATGGCTGTCTTTTTTCACCTGCATGGAAGTCACCAAGATTAAAGTGAAACTATAGACTGATATTTAAAATTTGCTGGTAAGAACTTGAGACCATTTTAAAAAATGGTTTGAAGACAAACCCATGGCTCAACCTAGATTAAGCTCTCCATCAAGACTGACAGGCAAACTGACAAAAACAGAGTTCAACTGAGTGACAGCTAGGATTTAAAATCCAAGTCATTAAAGAGAACAACGGAAATGACTGTTCCTTCTGTTTCTTTTTTCTCCCACTCTCAAATTTTAGTTTAATGCCTGAGTCACGTAGGTTAAATGTGTGTGACGAGTGTATTCTGTTGTGCATGAACATAAAGGGCACATTCTGAAATGCAGAACATTAATATGCAAATCAATGCAATTTTTCATAGTAGAAATGTAATTGAAGTGCTTAAGGAATAACGAATGTACCAAGTGTTTTGATCATTTTTAATTCTATAGCCCTTCATCTGATCAATGAGCCTCTGTTACTCCATTGTGCTCACAATGGAAGTTATAGCGTTGAGGCGCAATCCCTGATCTCAGAAAACGGGGTGGTTCCTTTGGGAGACCTGGTGTTCAGTTGCTTCAATTATTCATTAGGCAATGCTCACATACAAAATTCTGAGTATTTTCCTCTTCAGTAGGACTTTTAAAAATTATTTTTATATCTAGAAAGATACTGTGTGTTGGCTGATTTATTTTTATTTCTTTCAAAATTGAATTTTCAAAAGTATTACCTTTTCTCCAGAATTAAGATAATTTCTGTATTTTGGAGAAACTCTGTACACTCTGACAACCTCTCGGGTGACTAATCACTGAAGAGTTGTAAAACTGGTCCGACTATTATTTCTGCTTTTAATTCTAAATGTAATAGGAAATAGGGAACTTTAAAATTATTTCTGAAAAGGGTGTATGGCATAAGGTTGTTCTTCCATGGGAAAATTGCATAATATTAAAGACAAAGGTCTAGGAATGTAGACACAGATTTTCTTTAATACATACATATTTACTTACTCACACATAGTTGCACATTGTTCAGGCAAGCAACATAATCTGTTCACAAACATAAATATATAAATAAAGTATGTAAAAGCTATGTGATTTGAGGCAAGTTACTTAATTTTGCTGAACCCTTTTTCCTCTTCCATTCCAATGGATTCAATAGCAGTACCTTTCTCACTGGATTTTTGTGCACAGCAAAGAAGATGAATGTAAACCTCTTAGCATAGGGATATATGTGCTAAAGCAAGTTTATCATTATTTGTTGTTGTTTTTGTAAAATCCCAGAGCTAATAAATGTTCAGATACTCAAATCCAGATCAGACTGTCAGCAAATCCAATTTTCTTCCCTGCTCCTGAGTTAGAAGCACTGCCCTTCTAACCATTTGCCAAGACACCACTCACCTCAGGATCTGGGCAACAATTTATGTGCAACAATTGTAAGGAGCATCCTTTAGGAAAAACAAAATTAAATGAATAACTACCTTATGAATGAAGGCAATTTACAGATTTACAAAACAGAACCATTTAAATGTTTTTACAAAAATTATTTTTTTATTATTGAGGCATAATTGGTTACACATGTTTGTGGGGTATGGAGCTGAATATCGACACCTGTGTACGATATGTGATGATCAAATCAGGATAATTAGCATATTCATCGTTACAAACCGTAAGCATTCTTTGTGTCCATTAAACAATTTCTCACTGACTCCCCTCCCCCTCTTCCTTTCCTGCCTCTAGTAACCACAGTTCTGTTCCTAAAATAAAAACTCAGTTTTAAAACTTCCTCTCAATGAAAATGTGTACTTACTTTATTCTTACAGTTTGCCTTTGCCTTCATTTTTCATCTCACCCTAGCTTCTCTTGAATGACCACCCTCTAGTGAATTTGGGGCCAAATTCTCTCAGGGATAGAAAGCATCAGATGTTTGCCTATAAAGAAGAGGACAGGGAAACAGTGAGTCAGACCTTAGAGTTTCCATTTTAGATTCTTCTGTCTTCTTACAAAGAAACTACTTGTCCTTGTATCTGTTTTCCAAGCTTGATTTTCTAAACTTCAGATTCTAAATCTAAGATCTCTCCTTGAAGACAGGTATTTCTCTCAAGGCATGTTAGAAGAAAAAATGTAAAGAAGATGGGAGTAAACAGAACATGGATTTTTTTTTAATGTATTTTAATATGTTACTTTAGTTCCTGGGATTGTGTCAATAAAACCAAAGGAAAGTACAGTTACTGGCTGAAACAAGGGCAGGTAGCAGCCAGACTTTTGCCAAATTGATTTGGATTAGATTTTTATTCATTCTGAATTTGCTGGAGAAACTAAGTGGCCTTTCATTTGTTTTTTGCTGCATTAGCACACTTATTAGGGAGAAAGGAAGGTAATGATCAAACCACCAGTGTCACAAGCTCTGTTGACATCTCCCTAAAAGGTAACTTCCAGATACAGTAATCTGCTATGGAAACCAGCCTAATGAGTCCCACATACTCTGACTATATGATCAGAACCCAAAATTGGAATATCTCTGCGGTTTCCACATATGACAGGAAAGGTGAAGGATGTTAATTAGTTGCCATAATGTTGTGGTGGTTTTATCTATCTATCTTTCTATTATTTATTTATTTATTTCAGAATTTCTATTGCATGACTCTTTCCCCCTAGATTAGACCATTGCATAATTACATATTGATAATTTGTCCTAAAGAGACATTCACTAACTTAGTAATTCTTGTACAACTTTATATATTTAAAAGATGATGGCTTTTTAATTTGATCATTGTCCAATGACTTCCTGAGAGCACAGGAAGTTATATTATTAAAGTTATTTTACTGTTATTATATATAAAAAAAAAGATTTAGATGATGGTAATTATTTAGTATATTAGGCAAAATAGCTTATAATTTGGAATTCACCCTTTTACCATGTGAGACATTACTGTAACATCAATATTCCTCTTATAGTAAAGAATGGGGGAACAAGACATATAAAATTTGGCAGTAAATATATTGTGCTCATATTTTAAGACCAAAACATCCAAATATATTTTTCATTCTCCTTACATGTACATTAAATTCTGTCACTATATAGCACAATACTAAACGTTCAAATCTTGAAAGAAAGGCTGTGGACTTAAAGAAGTACAGTGTGGAGCAGAGAGAATGTATATTTTGTCAGTTATGGTGGTGGCATGGGAAATAGATGCCATTTGAAATGTATCATACCGTAAAACATTGTGAGGTTAGGGTGGCTATATTTTGTTCTTTGGTATAGGTCAAGGACTGAATTTGCAATGGAATTTTTCAGGGCTGAATGCAACAAAAATAACCACATCCCTCAGGGAAAATGAGAGAGAAGATTTTACAAGACTGGCCTCTAAAGAATTGGTACATTAGATGTGGAAATTGTCCTGGTAGAACTCAGTTATGCTTCTGCAATTTCTCTCCATTCTCAAATAGATGTCATCGTGTACCGGGAGGTGTGAATGTGGAAAACAGTATGCAACACACTGTGTTGCTGTAGAATTTGTACAAAGTACATATGCTTTTTAAAATCCATTTATAAAATACATCGAAAGTTAGGAGGATTTTTGTTGCATTAATCAACCTTAAAAAATTATTATCTTTCTCTGAAGATGGATACTAGGATAAGAATCGTCTTAATAAAAGTTGTCTATACTGTTTGACTCTATTGGATTAGATCATTCTCTTGTAGTTGCAGAAACTAAAAACCACAATTGGTGGCATTCACAGTCCTTTAGACTTTAGCACTTGCAGCTTTATCCTAGAGTTAGTCTGGTAACCTTCTCTTCCAAGAAAAGTGTAATTTGGAATTTCCACATAATAGTTTACAAAATCCAAAGAGATGGGATCGGTTTACCAGGAAGCACATGACTCATGTTTTTCCAATAATATCATTTTATTTCAGGCTCCATGTAAGCTGTGAGTACAAATAGTTACCTATTGAAAGGATTTTAAAACATCTTTGCAACAAGTATCATAGATAGATGCATACAAAGGTTGGGATGTGATAAGGCTGTCCACAATTTGGCATGCCTGGGGTGCCTCTTTTTTGTAGCCTTTATTTTCTGTTTTTGAAGAATACTAGTAAAGTGATGTTCAAGGGCCTCTAGGAAACAGTGAAGCTTTTTGAAAAGAAGAGCAGGAATGGCAGGCAGCAGCAGTGGTCCTGGCCTGGATAACCTGTGACAACATAGCCCCTCATTTCAGAGTTTCATGCTTCTTTGGAAATCCTCAGATCACACTCACAAGGAGTGTGTATCACAGGGAGACAACCAGAACATTTTAACAAAGGAAAGCAAATCTGCACAAAGCCTAGGACAGAAAGTATTTAGGGTTCAATATCATAAACTTAAGTTACAAAGACCAAGCTGTACATAACTATGGGCTCATTTTGGCGTTTAATACGAAATGCTTTTTCTACCTCTCCTCTTCTTGCCTATACCAGCTTCCAAAAGCTTCCAAAAGAAACGAAAATCAAAGAGACAAAAACAGAAACCTAGAATGGCCATTAACAAAAACAGTTACTCAGAGGTTATAAAGCCAGCAGCTGGATAGTAGCTGTAAGACAGGAAGCATGCTGGGTGGAATGTATATTAATAATTTAAACATGTCATAAGGCAAAACTTCTCAGATACCCAGACATGTAGGTTAAATAAAGTCTTGTATTCCCAGGCAAGACATTGATCAAAATGTAACAAAAAGGAGTTTGTTCCATTATAAAGTCTTAGCTTCCCAGTTGTTATGAGCAACTACTGGCATATAATAAAAGCAATTGTATTTTGATGTTGCATCTTAGGAACTTGACAAAGTATTTTAAAGCTAGTTATTGCCATCACGAAAGAGCTCCAGAGGTAGTTGCATGCTCATTACCAAGTTTGGCACTTTTAAATTTTTTTAGCAAAATGCTTGATATGGCCTGAAGTGGTGATATGAATTACAGCCTGTTTCGACAAGACTTTCCTTATTACTGAGACCCAGTTTCTTGTTTCTGAAGTTGGGAAGCTTTACCTCAATGAGCAGGCTACTCACATGTTACGAAAAAGCAGAGTGAAGTACATTAATGAATTAGTAAGAGAGATGCTTCTTGTTTTTCAAACATAAATATGTTGTGCAATAGGAAATAACTGATCAGTACTGGCCTTAATCTGTAAGTAACCAGTTTGCATAAGAGCAGAAAACTAGAATCAGAGAAAAGGAGGAAAAGCCTTTGATACAGGACAGTGAGCTATGTTTTTAGTACAAGCATGAATCCAGGTCTTGCATGCCTTAGAGATAGGCACAGAATTCCTGAATTCTCCGCAAAGCCCAGCCTAGAACTAGGCATATATAAAATGCTAATAGAAGTCATCTGACTAATTAAATCAAGTAGTGCTTGATGTTGCTGTGCATAAAGAAAACATTCTTTAGTATCACAGCTGGCCTAGCTAAAACCTTGCCGTTTATTGTCGGGGAGCCATTGTTAGACCTTTATTCTCCCTTGTCATTTATGCTCTCTCTAACCTCCTGCATTCAGTCAGCCTACAAGGAGACAAGCAGAACATCTCCCAGTCCTCAGAAATGTCAGAGGTTATAGGTCCGGGCACACATACCTTCCCACTAACTGGCAATCATTTCCCCTCTTAAATCTCTATTTTGTGTCTCTCCTAAAATTTATATTCTTTTTAGTGGAAGGTAAAGCATCATGGAATCATTGCTGCTCTCTTCCTTTTAATCTTCTGCTGCTGGCTCATTGCACTTCTTATCATGGCCTATTAATCAAACTTTTTATCATGATTCCCAGGCCTTACAGGTTCTGGCTCCAGTCTATCTGCATACTCTTCTTTCTCTACTATAAAATTTCTGTTCTGGAAGAAGGAAAACTTGCTCTCATCTCATGGCCTTCGCACCTGCTGTTCCATATGCCAGATACCAGTGATTACCCAACTACCCTGGGGCTGACTCCCTGTCATCTTCAGAGCTCTGCTTAATGTCCCTTTACAGAGAGCACTTCTCTGACTGCTGGCCATCTCTTTCAAATTGCCCTCTTTCCTTTCCTTAATAGCATTGAATGCTGACACTATTTCATGCTTTATTGTGCGTCTCTTTTTCCTCACTAGCACCTCCAACACAGGAGTGTAAGCTCTCCAGGGACAGGGACTCGGCCTTGTTCACTCCTGTATCTTGAGCTTCTAATAGATATAGTAGGGGCTCAATAAAGATTTTTGATTAATTAATGATGAGAAAAATTTTCATCTCCCATTTCCATATATCCTTTCCAGAGTCATGGAGCTAGTACCTTGCTCTCTCTTTCCTCTCTAGTTTTTTGCTTGTTTGTTTCTGTTTTTTTTTTTCTTAAGATGACTTCCTTGCATTTGCTAAAGATAGAGGAAGATAGTCCATTTAGGACACAGAGCCAGGTAGCGCTGAAGAGTAATCTGGCAGAGTAAAATCACCACCATATTGCTGAGGAAAATTCAGGCAGGGTGGGGCATGTACAACAAAAAGAAACAAAATTTGATAAGAGAGAATCTAATCAATCCCCAGTATTTGAGAACTCACGATATATTCACAGATACATTTTTCAGGCTGGAGAATATAGATATGCCCTTGCTTTTAAGGGCTCATTTCTAGTTACGGGAATAAGATAAATCACACAAAATCCCACAGGTTTAATGACAGAAGAGAAGACAGAATTCCATATAGGAGAGTGGGCTTGAGCAAAGATAGAAAGACAGGAGAGGAATATGTTTCACCAAGGAATGATAAATAATTCTGACCTGTCAAAGATTCAGAAAAGAAAACTGTGAAACAATGGACTTGAAATTTCAGGTTTATGCCAGATTGTGATGTGATTTGAATTTGAAGCTTTGGGTTTATTGTTTAACTTGTGAAGTGTATGTTTTCCGTAGGAATGTGGTAGGTTTAAAGTGATATTTAAGGAAAATCACTGTAGCATTAGCATACGGGCTAAAGGTAAGCTTTCATATAGATCTGAGAGAGGGCAGGAAGTCTGGGGAAATTTTTGCATATAGTTTATGTCTAAAGAGCTTTCCATGCAACAGCCTTGGATGTTTCTTCTATCAGCTGACCTGCCTCTCAGCTTTTGCTGTGTTACTCGTTATATTTGTAGTTGTGGTTTTGCTATTGTCAAATCAACAATTCTTGGAGAAACAGCACATCACAAATCAAATCTTCATCTACCCTTAGATAAGTAATTCATCTAGATTGATTAGCAGTTGTTAAATATTCTGCAGTATTTGTGGGTTTTCAATACAAAATCTAGACTACACCAACATAAAACCAACACTAGAGATAAAATTGTATTTGTCAGACTAAAATGGTAACCTCAGTTGAGAAGCAATTCATTATGAGGTTTCTGGCTTGAGTTTTCCACTTTTAAGTCCAGATACTTGCTTCCATCATTACTAAAATATTTCTAATAATGCATGTTCTGATGCAGATCAATTTTACTTTTGCTTATTTTCATGTTTTTTTTTTTTTTTTCCTTCTCTGGGAAAGTAATCAGCTCAGTGGTAATACATTTTCCTTACTAAAATGTTTCATCTTTGTTTTAACTCTAGGCTATACTTAGAATTCATGGTGACACAAGCTGGCATTTTGAAGGAAATTATGTCAATTATCATGTTACACTGTGTTCAATTAGAGTCTCTGACATCCCAGGAACACCCATTTGAATTTATACAATTTAGAAAAAAAAATGTATATCACTAAATAATGTATTGTCTTATAAATTAAACACTTTATTTTATAGCTGACATGTTAAATGTGATGTTTCTTATTATCATTCATTAAAAGCCAAACATTCTAGCTGAAGTAAGCACCTTTGAGAATGTGAATCACGGATAATTCATTATGTGATGGATTCTTAACCTGAGAGCATATATGAAGGGAAGTTGGATGAGGAGCTCAGTTGAATAAGTACAGAGAATATATCCATCCAATGCCTCTGAAGGGTCTGATTATTAATCGTTTTTTTTCTTTTTTATCAATGATCACAGACTAATAAACTAGCCGCACCAAATCATTTGTGGTTTGCTTGAATTGCTTGTTTCTTTAGGGGAAAAATTTAGGAAAGTAGGATGAAACCAAAGTGCTGTTCTCTTCTTGATGAATTATGCATCTTGCATGGATGATTAGTTTGTCACTTTTTAACTGACATTATGCACTTGTTTAGCTATACAACCCATTGAAATACTCTGTTTACGAGTCCAAAATGCTAGTGCACGTGGATGATGTCATCCTGTAGGTAATCAAAATAGTTCAGTGGTTTTAAAGATAAATTGAAACTTGCTAATTATATTCATCTTGTGAAAACTCAGATGAAAAAGAGACAGCCATATGCAAATCAGATACATTGCAGCTCAACTGAATTATATTGTTTTATGTCTGTGCTTTCTAAATAATAGACAAGGTAACTATACAGAATGATTCTTTTGAATATTCTGACAAGCATGATTTATGGTGTTCCTAAAATGTATTCTTTGCTTAATAGTCAAAAGAAAGGTTTTACTTTTCAAATGATCTAATATTGCATGAATTTATGTCATAATGTAGCTCCATTTAGAAAGTGAAGGAGGAGGGGAGAATGAATGTAAATTATATCCTTACCAAAATGTACAACCGATTTGAAATTGAAAATTGCTATTTTAGAATTCAAAGTAGAAAAGTGCAATTAATTGCTTTTCTTACAACAGACACAGTGTTGAAATTTGTAGAAATGTAGCATATTACGACTTTAGTGTAAAAGTCCTTTGACGTTATGAACATCCAGAAAAATAAATGGTCTTTTTTTCATTTGACATAAATCACATTCATGTCTCTTTTTCCCTCTAACAAGAAGGGATCAGTTGCAAGATATCTGAATTAGAAAATGGTAGACCAGAGGGATAGAACAATGAAAAAAAAAGAAAAAAAGTTACCTATTTTGACTAGGGTGACCATTCACATCTGGAGGAATCCAAATTTATTCTTGTCATATTGATGCTAATTAATAATATTATTACCTTTCACTGCCATAAGTATCCCTTTTGGGGTGGTAAATTATGATTACCCTAATAATTAATGATTCACCATAGCAAAACAAGAGACCGAGATGAGATGGTTGAGCATTCTTACTAGTCCTTTACCTTGGTCCATTACATTGCATGAACAAGGAAATCATTGGTAACCAGAAAGGTGTGTGTGTTGCATGGGATGTACTTTATCACTCAGTGCTAGAACCTGAACCTTAGGGCACCCTAAAGTGAGATACCTCAAATGATCAACTGAATACAGAAAATTAATAAAGCTAAATATCATGGGAACTGGTGACCCATCCAAATTGGTTTCTCCATTGGCCAATTTAAGGGAGATGCAAATAGTCCAATAAAAAAAGCAAAAGTCAATAGTAAATTTTATTTAAACAGAAATCACTAGCGATTTCTGTTTGCTTGGTTTTTGTCTTTGTTTTCATTTTACTTTTCTTGTATACCATCTATAACTTTGCTGTTCTCTTAATCTGTTGTTCTAGTCCCTCTTCTAGCTCTGTTATTTTAGTAGAAAGATAGATGAGAATTCTCAGTCCTATGTTTGGTCTCTTTTATTCTTTCCCCAAATTCTCTCTACCTCTGCTGTCTCACACTCTTTAATACAGGTTCCCGTTCCATGTGTAAGGCTGGCCTAATCACTTCTTCTGTTTCACCAATGTATTCAGATTTATTTGTTGCAATGTGGGGTGTTAACTGGGATATAGGGAAGGGCTATTTCAGTGTTATTGGTACCAACTAAAGTGAAGGCTTGAAAAAGAAGTGTATTAACTTAACCATGAAATTTGCTAATTATTTCTTGTAAGAGCACATAATAGGAGAAGATGCAAATATATGTTTTTTTGTTTTTGTGACTCAGGATTTTTTTTTCTTAACCTTCATACATTATGGGGAATAAAATTTAAGCATTTTCAACTTATTCAATCTATTGTATCTATGTAGTTTGTTTTTTAAATGTGTATTTTCTCTTTCTTTCTTCCTTTCTTCCTTCCTTTCTTTCTTCCTTTTTTTCCTCCTTCTTTCCTTCCTTCTTTCTTCCTTTTTCTTTTCCATTGAGAAATAATGAAAATTGGACAAAACTGTAATACAGTACCTTGAATACCAACAGTATACCACAAGTCAATAGCTGTAGTGGGTAATAATGGCACTTACATTATTAACATAAGATACTCTTAATAATGGGCTGGTGTGAATCTAATGAGATTCCAAGTTATGGTCCAGTTGCTGCAGGAATGAATCACTGGGTTTTAAACTTTAGCCAGGCAGCCTAACTATCACATGCTATGTCTAAGAAAAGATACTGGAGGTCCAAAACCCATTACCATGTATGTCTTCTGAAAGATGTATCTGCTTGCCTGAACCTCTTTCAAATATCTTATTTATTTAAGTCTGGGGTTCACTTCCTTAAGAGTGTGATCATTTTCTACCTTTGTTTTAAACCTGGTGGAATTAATCGCTCATATGGGGACATCTGATTTCTAGGCATAATTCAAAGATCATTGGTTTCCATCATTTGATGACAGTCTTGGGGCAAATCATGGCCCCTTTCTTAATTGTGTGTTTTGTTTTTACTTATGTAGTTGCTTCGGAAATTTTCAAAGGAGAATCAAAAATTTTTCATACCTTAAATAAATGATCAAAATATGATTTAAATGATAGAATATTATTAAATGTAATATAAGATGATTTTTGTAACTTAAATATGTTAAGCTATCCATGCCCTTAGACATGTTGATAGATTGTATTCAAAGTACATTAATAGATTTGCCATATATATTTCAACTTATTTGTGTTTAGCTTCTTTGGTGAGCCATTAGACTCTATGAGAGCACGGAATCTGTCTTCTGAACCAAGCACAACGTGAATCCCTACTACCAAGTGGAATGCCATTCTCTGGGGATAAAGCAAAATACCTGGGTTTTAACATTGTCAGAAATCATAGCTGGCTGGCTCCCTTCTCTAGGCCTGGATATTTTGCAGTCTTCTGACGTTAATAGTGAAGCAGAGTTTTAGGAAAACAGGAGACACAGTGAAGAGTCAGAAAGTTATTCTGATGCCCCCTTTATTCTCTACCCAGAAAATTACGAAACATTCAGATATTTCCATATCCAATTCAACTTTCTCTCTGTAAAATGTCTTTTGTTCCAAATGTCCAACCAGATCTGGAGCATATGGTCTTTTCTTTTTTAACTTCTTCCTCTTAAGGATGGGGTGGGGAGGCAGGCAGGTGCAGAGGAAATTGCCCAAAACTGGGCTTCTGCTTATAAGGAAAAAAAAAAAAAAAAGGTTTTGGCCCTTTTATAAAACATGGCTGGAAGCAGAAATGAAATTCAATCACAATCTCTTTCTTCATTTAAGGTATACTCAATGGGCTGGTCCCTCTCTGCATTTTAGATGTAACAGCAAAAAGCAAGCCGTTGCTTTTCTTTTTTTCTTTTTTTCTTTTTTTCTTTTTTTTCTTTTTTTTTTTTTTTTCTTTTTTTTTTTTTTTTCTTTTTTTTTTTTTTTTCTTTTTTTTTTTTTTTTCTTTTTTTTTTTTTTTTCTTTTTTTTTTTTTTTTCTTTTTTTTTTTTTTTTCTTTTTTTTTTTTTTTGTATTAAGATTTCAGGACAAATCTTTGTGAGCATTACAGTTTTCATTTATTGGGTTTTTGTTTGTTTTTGTTTTTTTGGCAGCTGACTGGTATGGGGAATCTGAACCCTTGACCTTGGTATTACCAGGCTATGCTCTATCCAACTGATCTAACCAGCTGGCCCACAGTTTTCATTTATTGAACTAATGCAAAATATCTCTCTGTGAAGGATGCACATCTGTCATCAACAGTGAAATGTTATAATGTGTTATTTTCATTCTTCTCCCCAAAGAGAAGAAAAGTAAAAAAATCATCAACTCTATGGCTAGTGAAATAGGGCATCATACTTGAAAAGGGATATTTGGGGAGGTCTCCTGGGACTGCAGAGGGAACTCAAAACTTATTTAAGCAGGTGTGGAGGTGGGGGGTCACATTAGTGTCTCGCAGCCTTCTTTGTGCATCGTGTTCTGCCTGCTCTCTTCCCGGTCTTCCTCCTGTCTCTTTCCTTGGTGTATTTCATGTTTTCAGTGAGGCTTTTCCAAACCTCCATCACTTCCATCACTTCTAATTCTCTCTGTCCCTTCACTGGTTTATTTTTCCCTATGGTACAGGGTACCTTCCATCTTATTACATCACTCATTTGTTCTGCTTACTGCCTGTCTCCCTCCATTGGAATGTAGACTCTTTGAAGGCAGGCATTGTTGACTGTACTGCTCACTGTGGTATCCCCAGTGGCTTCAGTAGGGCTGTCACATAGTAGGTACTAAGCAGACTTCTATTGAATGAATAAGTGAACTTTGTTGAGACTCACATTTGTCTCATTTGAAACTTCTGAATTCTCTATTCATTCTTTTTTTTCTTTATTCTCATCTCAGAAATAAATATTTTAGACAATATTTCTGTGTTATACTTCCCTTATTACTTTTTAGTTTCTCTAGTTTGCCAATATTTCTGATCTATAAAAGAAATAAAAGGAGGCAAAGATATGCACAGATAGATATAGAAATAGAAATAAAGATGTATAAATACCTTCAATTTTAAAAAGGGTCTACATTAGTTACAGGTTTGCATGTATTGCTTACATGTCATTTTGCACACTGACGTGATTCTGTACTGTGTAGTGCATACGCACATACACATACCTCCTCCCTTCACACACACACATTAGTTGGCTCCACTTTCCCCCCCAAGTCTGACCTAAAGGAAATTGGAAGCAGTTTTTGACATCAAACAACCTGATAATAAATTACCCAAGGAGAATGGTTTGAAACATGTTCATACTGTTCACATTGAATAGATTTAGTTTTTTTCTAATCAATAGCATTTATTCTAAGTTTTATCTTTCATGTTGTTGAGTAACTACTAAAAATTGGTCATAAAAATACTGAATTTGAAAGTCATTTGTGGTGATAAAACTAACAAACGCCTACAGATTTGATTCTTCTCTATTTTTTATGTAATTAACCATATCACATTGTGAGAGATTATGTCATGAGATCCTCTTGAATTAATGCAAAATGTGCAATGTAACTATGAGTAATAAAATATTGGTCCTAGAGTCAATATTTATGATGGTACATAGCTAATTACAGTTGGAGAGACTTGTGTGTTTTTACACACTAGCTGATTTTATGTTAGAATTTTTTAAATGTTTGTATTAAAACAAATGTAAATAGCAGATGAGACATCTCTATGTGTAATATTCCACATGCCTCCAGTGAGACCATTGCCTAACATGCTATGGATCTGAAGAATCAGTTCACATCTCATTATTCACACTTCATCACAACATTCACAGAACCTTTGCAGTGCACGCTAGACATGTTGGAGGAAATGATGTCTTTATCACAGCTTCTGATCGTCACATTATGAGACAGCATATTTCTACAAGTCCATAATGCACACTGTCAATCAAGTGAGGTGAAAATACAATGATTAAATTCTATGTGAGCCATGCAAAAACATACCTTACACTGCAACCTTTGTATTCGGTTTGCTAAAGTTAATAGAAATGAATTCTATGAAAGGGGAAATGGATTAATCTGTGGAGATAAAAATAACTTTAACTGTAATTTAATTTACTCAATATGAACTTTCTTGTTATTCTGATTTTACACAAAGATCTTCAGGTAGTTAGAAATGTCTCCTTTTTCAATTTAAGAAATACTAAAACTCATCGCCTATTCCCTGCTTCTAGGAAGTCATTGCTTTCTGTAGCTCCATGTTTTGTGTCACTTCACTGTCTTTTACTCCTTCGTGAGGAACTGTTTAATGTACCTGTTCCCCTTTCAGTTATGAAGGGGTGGGTGAGTGGTGAAACAGATTAAGGGTATCTATTGAAAGAACATCATAAAAATATTTCATCGTAAAGAATTTCTGGTACATATATATGATTTTTTTCTTATTAAGTTTCATATGAACTTTCCTTAAGTCCAACATAGGCTGTCATCTCAGTTTTTACAGTTTATTGATACACCTCCTGTTATAAATAATCATACTATGTAATTGATGCATTTTAAGATAATATCTATGGAAAGTAAAAATGTGCTTTTAAGGATTATATAAAGTTGACTCGCTCTCCTTTTGAAGTGGTAATAGTAACATTAAATTTTTCTTTTAAGTATAACATTTAAAAATTTTCTGAAGGACTTGCTACACTTTTGGAGTGATTATATACAAATTAAGAGTATAAATTAAGTGAGTATTGTCTAAATCCTTAATATTATTGCCCAACAAAAAATGGAAAATACTCAAGGATTTTTATGTATTTTATGCCTTGTTTGCTTTTTTAAACTTACCTTTCAAAGAAGTATTCACACAAAAAAGACATATATGTCACATATCTGCATACCCTGACCATTTGTTGTTTTTTTTTTTTAAATAAGACTATGTTCCTTTATCATTGTATGATTAATGCTGTAAGTTTTAATAATTATTTCAATAATATCAAATTCTTAGCTTAATACAAAAGAAAAAAATAAATGCTATTAGATTAGTTGACCTAAAAATTAGATTTTTCCCCCATTTATATTTAAAAAACTGATGGCTATAAATTATTTTCTTTTTCAGAGTCATCAGTAGCTACCCTGGCATAAATCCTTTATAAATATATATGTGTATGAATATATATTTTTAAATGGAGAGAGGGGAGTTATGTCTTTCTAAGCATCTTTTTAAAAAATATCAAATACATGTTTGAATTCATAGATTCCATAAAAGGAGACATGCAAATAGTTGTGTTTTAGTTCAGATATAACTTAACAAAGTTCAGGCAATGAAATCAATATTCTAAATAATTTATTTAAGCCAGGAACCTGCCTCCTTTTCTTTTGATTCAGAGACCAAGAGCAGAATGATAATGCAAGTAAGATGCTCTCTTGTCTCTCTTTAGAGAGTGTGAGGCCTATCTTCATAGCTTCATGGGCTGTGCCATTTATACTCTGCATCTCTCTTTGGCTAGATCAATAGGCCTGTCTAGAACAGTTTCCTCATCATTATCTCCTTTTAATTGTTCCTTTCTGAAATATTTGTCGTTAGCATGGAAGTCTAAGCAAAGGACAGCAGTTAAAATTTTGCCCTAGCATTCTTTTATTCATTCATTCACTCATTTGTTCATTTCACTGCATACGTTCTGTGCATGGTACTGGCCTTTAGGAGAGGAGAATAGGTGTATGACTAGTCCCTGCCTCCCGCAGTTTAATTAGGAATACATAGCATATAACAAGCATGCTATATACATGGGAACATGTGTTACACATGTGCAATTGAATCTCGCATACTTCTGAGAGGCGAATAGGTACAAAAATAGCTCATAATAAATGGTAGGATATGACAAATATCAAATGTGTTTTAAAAAATAAAAAGAATAGGAATTCAGAAGAGGAGGAGAGCACCACAGGCCAGAAAGCAGTGAAGGCTTTGGGGAAAAAGTGAATACCAGCCAGACCTTGAAGTTCTGTTAGCTTATGGCAGGAAAGAGGAATTTTGCATGATACCCTAGCTTTTCCTTCATTCTATTCTCAGTCCCTGGTCAAGGGCTTAATAATTGCTGGTTAAATCAGAGATTGTTAAGCTTCTGCATTCTAACCTGAGTGTATGGGAGGGAGAGAGTAAAGAGAGGTGTCAGATCAATCACTGAAGTTAAGGACATAGGACAAAGAGATCATTGTGGCTGGAGTAAAGGGTTCACATAGAGAATGTCATGACAAGGTCAAAGAGGCATTTAAAGCCACACCGAGGGGAGACTTGGAGAATGAGGGCTTTGGTCTCTATCCTGTAACTAATGAAGTAACAATGAATATTTTTTTAACTGACGAGTAATATGATCAAATCTGTTTAAAAAAGATTTTTCCATTTATAAAGAATTGCCTAATCGTATCTGTCAGGTATCATATGCTTCTGTCTAAGAGCAAATTTAATCATTTGCCTATGTTGACATAGAACCCTACATTCTCATATGTGTGACTACTGGCATGAACTTAAAACTCCATTATTTGAGAAACTAAAATCTGGAAAGCCAAATGAATTGGTGGTAGCAAAGCTAAAATCAAAAAGTAGTTTTCCTATTCTGAGTTTGAGTGTAGTTAACTACTGTTAGTTAGTCCAGATGATAGTGTCCCAGTGAAAGAAAAGGATGCTTAAGCATATCACTTTCTTGTCGTTTTGGGAATGACAAGCCTAGGTATAATGAAATGCAACTGGATATTTTCTCCTGGCCTATGAACTGCCTAGAACATAGCAAAAGAAACATTGTTTGCAGGAAAGGCTTAATTCCAAGACCTTCAGGAGCCAAACAGAAACATAGTTTTTTTGTTATTGGTTTGGAGTGTCATATGAGTAAAGGAGGATGAACAGGTTTGGTCAGAAAATCTAAAAAGCCTTGAAATTCCAAGAATGGGGCGAATGTTATTTGGCGATCTTCTCTCCTGAGAGGGGTGAGCTTCATGAGCTAACAAGTCCTTTCCATCTGTGAGATCAAAAGACAGATTTTACAGCATTTGGCAGGGAGGGTTAAGCATTTGGGGACCACATGGAGATTATATAGAAGAAAAATCAAGGGGGAAAGCTGCCTTTTGGATGTGGCATGCACCAGACTTGGGCCCATCCATAAACCCCCCGCACCCCCATCCAAGAGAGATAAACCATACACCACTCCAAAAAGCTGCCACATGTCAAAAATTATTTTTCCTGCTCTCAATTTTTGTGCTAACAGCTTCAATTTAGTTTCCTCATACAGTGCATGTTGTTCTCAAAAGGTGCAGTCAGCTCTAGACTATATAAATATGAAATATAGAGAGAGATGAGAGAGAGAGAGAGAGAGAGAGAGAGAGAGAGAGAGAGAGAGAGAGAGTCATCCAACTCTTGACTTAGAGTGATTTCTACTCCCAATTAGGAGCATAAAGTATTTCTACCCTTCAAGTCTAGCTATTGAAAAGGAAGAGGGGCAAAAAGAAGCACAGCATAGAATGTGAATTATTTTCACGCACACAAACACACACATATATGCAAGATCTGTGTTAGTACCAAATTTGGGAGGCCTCAGACTTTAGAGTCTACTGGAGAATGTATTTTTCACTGTTAATACATGCTGTCTAATCTCAAATCTCATTTTTCAAGAAATACTTAAAAAATACCAATTAAGCAAGAGCAAGTTGTGCAGTGTTAACCAAGCCAGAGTGACTCCAAGCCAGACTGCTCCACCAAGCCCCGACGCTCCCACCCAAGCCATGCGACCTTGGGAAATCGTTGGTCTCCTTGGTCAAAATTCCCTCATTGGTAAAATAAAGTTACAGAGAATGCCTCAAGTTGTGGTGAAATAACATTTTGTGCACATAGTAACCACTCAGTAAATATTTTTATTAGTGCGATCTTGTGCCAGGCAAAACCTCAACTAGACTCTTATTACTGCTTGGAATTCTTGTGTTAATCTGTTGTGGACTCTGATTTGTATTCTTCACAGTCCCCTTGGAAATATTTCACTCAATTTAGAACATTATTCTGGTGCAATTTTGCTATTCTAGATTTTACCATTTACATCAATCTAGATTTTTACCATGTCTGGATCTTGGACAGCTAGGATTATATTTTATTTATTCTTATATTTTCCACACTGGCATGTAGATGGTCCAACACTGAAAACATGTACTGAATGAATATGTGAAGAACAATTACTTATTGAGTGCACTGTCTTTAGTTAGCACATAATTTAATTGAATAGGCAAGACAAATATAAAATGAATAAGAAAATAATATAAGTGAAAATATTATGAACAGCAAGCATGTCCAGAGAATAAAGGCTATGGTCTTTAAGAAAGGACAGTATCAATGAGGCCAAAGACAGTGAGTTACAACAGAATTTTATTTGTGACTTGAAGGATGGATAGTTGAGATATGCAGAGTGGATAATAGTGTCATTTCCTTTGAGAAGTCATTACACACTTTTGAACAGAAAAGTGGCAGATTCATGACAGAAATGTTGAAAGGAGACTAGTTTATAAAACCTTTAAAAAATATCTTGGGGCAAGTAAAGAAAATGTTACACATGTTTTTAAAGGTAAATCTTTTAACTTAATAGATATGGGGAAAATTATGGAAACAGTTTAGGTTTTCTTCATTTGGCAGGGTAGAATATTGAGGCTAAGGGAGTTTAATAATTAAAAAACATAGACCATTTAGTAAGTTTTAAAAGGATATATAATTAATAATATCTGTCAGCTTATCGTAATATCTGCAGAAAATGACCTCCTTTTTCATTCCCCTTGATCTCACGAGTGATGGATACAGGCACCAGAGTTGGGCTTTTCAAGTTCTCAAGACTATGTTATTAGAACCTTCCTGTTTCCCAGGATAATCAACAAACGTGCAACTTGAACTTTACAAATTCACTAGGAAAAAAGGAATACCGCATTGAATAAATTGCACTTGAGACTTGGACTTGTAGCCTGGCTGTAGCCCCCCCCCCCAAATAGACTATTTTTTTAGCTAATGATTGCAGAGGTGCATGGAACAGAATCAGTCATCAGATAAGAATTACAGAAAAGATATTGTGCAAACTCTCTGTCATAAATGAAAATGCTAAGTCTAAAGTTATTAATTATGTATGTGGACATATCTAATACCTGGCAGGTCATTAGTTTATAATGAATGTAACTTTCCTTTCCTGCCTTTCCACCTGTGTCCTGCCTACATCTGGCTAGATACAGCCATGGGGATCCTCCTAACCTTGGAGCCAAATGACCAAGTTTATGCAAATAGAGTTTTTCACTGAAAGGCAGAGGTCATTAAAGGTGGGTAGGGTGTGAGTGCTGTCACCAAAATTCCCTACAAGTAAGAAATGATATTTTTAAAAGGACAATAAAGAACATTTTTTATTCAGCATTTCCTTTGCACTCTCACAAAAGATTCACACAGCCTTTTAAAGATGTTTTTCTCTAAGGGGTTAACTTTTTCTTCTTTTTTTCTTCCTTTATTTAGTGGATCAAATTTATGACTATGTCTTCTCTTGAAAGTTCCATCTTGTTTTATGGTAGTTTTCCCATCTTCTCTCCTCCCAATAGAGGTGAAACCATTATTTAAAGACTTATTGCCAGAGGTATCAAGATTTTATAGAAAGTAAAAAACATTGGAAAAGCATGATGTGGAATCAAAATTAGTGACTGAAAAGGCATCAAACGAGTATAATCAACACGAAAAGTTGTAGACTCTGGAAATCAACTGCCTAAACTTATATCCTTGATTCCACCATTTACCAACTGCATGATCTTGGGCAAGTGATTTACTAATCTGTGCCTCAGTTTCCTCATCTGTAAAACAATGATAATAACATTACCAACCACACAGGGTTTTTGTGGGGCTTAAATAAGTTAACATATGTAAAGCACCTTGAAAAGTGACAGGCAAATGGGAAGTACTTATTAAGAGTTAGCTATTATTTTTTTCTATAATAATTATTTATGTAGAGTATAATATTTCTATTATACAAATATGATTAATTCCTCAGGAAATTAAAGCACTGAGTTTGAGTCATGTGAGTCAGCATTCAACATGGGCCAAAACTAAGTCGTGTGAGTCCGAAGTTAGTTTGCTTCCCACTGTACCATGGGATAGAAGAAAAAATAAGAATGGAGGTAGACAGGAAATGTAAAATTTGCTCTGATGAAAATCATACTTGTTTCCTTCCCCAAACTGGGTTCTGACCAACGTGTGGATCACTTTGACGTAATGAATAGGAGTTTTGATTTGTTTTCATTCCATTGTCTTTTTATACTCTAAGCAAATCCCAATGTTTCTATAAGTCTGCATAGCCCTCAAGTCATCTTTGTTTTCTTTCCTGCTCTTGGATCTTGCCAGTTTCTATGCCAAATATAGCATTTGAGCTGAAGAGTCTCCACTGTTTGCAGTAGCACCTTATTTTCTATTTTGTCCTGAATTCCAATCCCAAAAGAGTTTTTATTAGCTGTGTTTGGCAAGTGCATGTGTTAAGTCTGCATCTCCATTGAACATCAACAATAAAACTTTTGTGTTAAGCGTGCAAGTGGAAAGATCCCCAAGATCTTACTTTAAATGGAAGCTATGAGAAACTTTGTATATCCTGTAGTTCACTCCAGATATAGTGTCTACTTTAAAGATTTATGAAGGATGCAAGGACAGACAACATTGCACACATCTTACCCTGTTTAAAAGTTTCCCTCTTTGACATAGTAGTTGGGGAAGAGGTGGTTATTCCAGATGAGTGCATCTGTCAAAGGTATGTTCTTGGTTTGTTCTGCAAACCATGCTTTTGGCAAGAGAAGAGTTAATATGAAGAGCCTAGGAGAGATGCTCTCTGAGCCTGTGCTAAACACTGTTCAACGTAGGGAACAGACTGGAATCCCTGTTACTCTCTCAAGTCAAGCTCCTTTCCCCCTTCAAAAAAGCCTCCCTCCAATACAGCAGGGAGTCAAAATTCTTACACTCTTAAGATCCCCTCCTCAGGCCTTTTTCCTGATCCTCAAAGTTCAACTTCAGTTACTAGAAATATATTATTTTTTAATGTTTTCAAAGGAGAGTTTAGAAAAGGAAATTATACAAATTCTGAAATCCACATTTTTTAGTGACTTCTACTGTTCTATAAGGAAGCCGCCCAATAGATATTATCTATGTAGCTAGAGCCTACATTTTAGGTAGAAAATAAGCTGAGGAAGATTGGAGGAGCTCAGTAGACTTAGGAAGGTACCTGGGTCCTGAAATATCTCTGTCATCAAACCTAAAATTCTTCACATCCTTTTTTTTGGGGGGGGGGAGGGGCACCTGGGGATCTGAACCCTTGACCTTGGTGTTACAAGGCTGTGTTCTAACCAACTGAGCTAATCGGGCAGTCCTCTTCACATCTTAAATCATATGAAGTATAAATAATGAGTTTAGTGTAATCTTAGAGTGTAGTTAGGTGTATGAGTCTCTTTCCTGAAAACTCAGTGGGTCACCAATGAGGAGCTTAAAAGACTGTTAAGAGTCCACACACGTTAGTGTGCACTGGTTTAATAAAAGGCTTCCCTCACCTATAACCAAGACACTGAATAATAAGGGAGGAATGAATAATCTTACAGGAAGGGCAGGTTATAAATAGACTATCCCAGGTGAGGTACAGGCATTAAGGTCTTTTAACCTATTATATAGAGCATAGCTATGGCAAAACAAGGCAAAACAAAACATACCTAAAGGAAGAAGGCAGAGCAGAGATACAGACATTAAGTTTTTCAAAATCTGGTTAAACTTTAGTTTATTTTCTTAAAACTCTTTTAGTTAAATAATTTGCATTTTAAAGTTATATCAATGCAGGTACTAAGGACAAATATAAAATATGCATACATTAATACCAAAACATAGGATTATCTTAAAATTAGCACTAAAAAACTATAAAAATTTTGAAGTAGTGTAATATGATGTTATTCTTAGAAAAATTATTTTATTATAGTCTCTTTTGAGGCTCATGATGATTGATTATCCTTAGCCAGTTTTCTTTCCCTATTTGATTTTTCCAAGTAGTTTCATGTATTGTTAAAATAAGGCCAAGTCAAAAACACTATTCTATATATGCTTACTTGATGCCAACTGATGTATAGCCAGAGACAGTTTATAGCCCAAATGTGCAAGAGTGATGGTGATGTTTCTTAAACTCGAGTGTATAAAATAATTACCTGGTATATTTTTTAAAATTCAAATTCTGACTTAGGAGATCTGGGATAAAATTTCAGGTGTTCATCTCTAACATGCTCCCAGGTGACTCAGGTGCTGCTGGTCTGAAGACTAGCAGTAAGCTGGAGACCCAAGCATTAATGATTACAAAGTAACAAAGGGATGCTCCTTAATTCCTTTACCCCTGTTATCATCTCTGTTCACCAACCAGTAGAGTCCTCTTTAAGCATATACTACATTCCTTATAATATAAAGAATTTGAGCAACTGGTATGGTTCAGAGATAGCCAAGTAAGTCTTTGGAAACCAGGTAATGTCATAGAAATTTGAAAGTCTGACAGCTCAGCAACTATACCTGGGTTGTCCAGCCTGGAGTACCTTCTGATAATTATAAGGAAAGTTAGTTTAATTGTCCATGAAAGTGTTTCCTTCCGTACCCTTACATTCATATTAATTTTGCGAAGAGCTATATCATTTAAAGTACTCTTTCTCTTGTGTAATCTCCTTCTCCTCCTTTTTTTTTTTTTTCCTTTCTTTTTTTGGAACAGCCCTCTGCAGTAAATTGATCATTTATTATTATTTCTAATTGCAATTTACAGAGGAGGAGTTCTGACTGAAAGAAAGATATTTGAGCCAGATCACATAATGTTGTAAAGAGACAGAGAACTAAGCCTAGTTTTTCTAATGGGCTCTGGGATTCTTTACATGTAACACAATCTTTCCCTCACGCTTTCCGTTGACAATCACGGTTATGTAAAAAGAAACAAAAACAAGACGCTCACATGCCTTTCACTGTTGTAACTTTTTTTGTTTCAAAACGTGAAGCCCCCTTTTTTGTGGCCTGACCAAGCAGAAAGATTTGCTCTCCAGAAGTCACCACTTCCAAGATCTGCCAGCAGGGGGCACTATGCCATAGGAAATTCAGCTTTACTTGCTGCTTGTAAGTCCAAGGGTTCCCCTCCCGCCTTCCATGCTATTCAGTTTTTTTCTGCTCCATGTTTTCACTAGGTCCTTATTCGTATTCAGTAGACTGGCAGCTGATATTCATCATTCGAAGCAGTTCGCCATACTTTATCATTTAAGCATAGGTTTTTACATTTTCTTAATGTTAAAAATAAAGCTGTAGAAGAAATTATGGCTGAAATTGCAAATACGTATCTCATAAAAATAGTTTCTCTTGTATTTATACCTCTTTTAAATTAATGGATATGTTAAATTAGTGGAAAAAAATTAAAGACACGAGGTTTCTGTGACTTTGATCCCTACAACAAATGCCTGCCATACTTTCTTTTCTTCTGCTACAGATTAATTTTATTTTCCAAACAGAGGGATAGATAAAAGGAGATAAGCAATGCTGGTCTGAGTTTCTCTGGGTTATTGTTTTCCACATATTCCATCAGAATAAAAGGCTGATGTTTAGGCAGGTCCAAGGTTGAGCGGCTTCTTGGACCCAGCCTTCTGCTCACTCTTCTGGGACGCTTCTGCCTCCTCCGTCTTCTTCCCACCCTCCCCCTCCCCCTGGCAACAGGGGAGCAAAAAGCCTGAGCCAGGGTCTCGGGTCTCCAGGAAATGAAAAGCCTGGCTGGTTTGTGTGATTATCCCCAGCTCTGAATATAACAAGATGTTGAAATATCAAGAAGAGATGTTAGGAAAATCACCCTGGTTGTGTTCTAAGTTGCTTTTAAATGAGATTTTTGTTTTTGTTTTTAAGGAAATAAAACGCCAACCACAGGCTCTTGTGGGAACTTGCCCATCCCAGGATGGTCTCAATATGGGATAATTGCTTCATCCTCCCCTATGCCTTTGCCTTTTATCTGCCATTAGATATTGCCATTAAAAGCTTGTCGCATAGGGGCCCAGATGCCCTTCTATCTAGTCCAGTGTCCTGTGTCCCGTTAATACACCACGAGTCATAATGTGGAAGGGTATGGATCATCAAACCTATTGAGTTTGAAGAAATATTAGAGATTTTTACTTTGTAACCCACTTAAGCCCCTTCCCTCCCCTTTCTCACTAGTGAGAAATCCGAATCCCCAGCTGTCACACCATTTGCCAAAGGGCATGTGTCCAGTTCCAGGCAGACTTTAGATCCTCCTCTCCTGACTCTCTTGCAGTTACTGTTACTCCTCTGCAGTGATTTTTTCAAACCACTATCAATATGGGTATTTGACTCAAACACATAACATAAAGAATAATTTCGCTAGCAGTACTTTCCATCTAAAAAAAATTTTTAAATATTATTTCCATTTTAGCAGCGTAAAAGTCATTAGTGTAAGCATCTTCCAAACTCAGTGTGAGAGAGGAACCTGAAAGGCTAAGCAAAATGCTTGGTATCAACTAGGCGGACAATCTGATAACAGGGCCAAAGGTACTTGAGAAGAATCATGGAAGAAAACTTAAATTTGAGACATTAAATTGGTCTATTACTTTTCTGAGAACTGAGGAAGGGCGCACAATATTTCAGTCTTAGAACAAACAGTTCACAAGAATCACTGCCCTGGAATTTTCCTTTGAGGTGATGACACAGCCCTACACACGAACAGGGATGCCTAGCAGAGCATCAACCTGAGTATGTTAAATATCACAAAATGCCCTGTGATAATCAATTGCAGACCTGTCATGTACACACTTCTTAAATACATTCATATCTTTAGTTTCTACCAAACCTTATGAAACATGCACTTTTTGCTTTGCAAAACACCCTTCCTTGTTTGCCCAAGTTTAAAGTTTCAGCATTCAGAGTTTTAGCATATACTTTCTTGATAAATTTCTAGATTTCGATCAGGACCTTATTTATCTACACTGACAAGGCTGTGAGTGTACTCCAATTCCGTTAGTCCAGGGGAAGCTTTTTAATGCCCTTTTATCTGGAAATGGTCTGGCCTATTGTTCTTGTGATTTTGCTAATGAAACTCTTACTTTGTTGTGCAGGAATTGATACACTCTGATCTTGGGTATTTTAAATAACCAGTTAAATAGCTTTACCAGTTATTGTTTTGTCATGTCCATTACAACCAGATATCTAAGTGTTTTGAAATATGTCCCCATTTATTATGCTTGTACAAGCAATGAGGATTCTGAAGACCATCCCTTTTACCCCCAAATATCTCTATAATTCCTTCTGGGTTTCTAAACAACTTGAGTATTAAAAAGGAGGAGAGAGTAAATGAATAAACAGCTCTCACCTTTGGCTTATTCTGTTCTGCTACACCTCTCATTTCCATAACATGGAATAGCTTGTACCGGATTGGAATGTAGGAAATAGGTCAGTACAAAGGAGAGTCACATAGTTTCCTACATTGGTGATTTTTTCCTAGCATGTTGATGTGCTACACCAGCAAGTAACAGTAGTTGTATGTAAGGTATACAAACAGGTGAAAGCAACAATCTGTGGGGGAACCAAATACAGTTGTCCATTCAACCCATGTTTTTCCTTGGGGTGTAGTTTTAGTCTACAAGCTTTGTTAGATAGTGCTGATTGCACTGTTCTCCCTGACGTTTGTGCATTTTGCACATGTCTCCTGACCTCCATAATATGATTTCTTTCTTAGACTCCCATCCATCAGGCAACATTCACCTTTTAGTTTTTACTTAAAGACGTATTTTTCCTATATATATTTATTAAAAATTAAATATCTTTCTGTGATAATATCTTACTTAAGATTTTTATTATTTTTTTGCAAGTGTTCCAGTTATACAGTTGGGTAGATTTGGAGTAGAGTAAGTTTTTGCAGGATACAAGTTTTTTAAAGAATGCCTGAACAAACAAAGACTAGTTATGACAATATGACTTAATTGTGAGAGCCACATGATTCTACTTACTGAACCCTGGGTTAGGTAAGCCTACCTCCCAAACACATATGTGATGGACCCTCAGCAGGGTGCACCTGTGGGTCAGATCCCTTGAAGGATCAAAGGGACCACTGCTCCCTTCTGAAAGCTCTCCCAAGAGGAGGAAGCATGAATCTGAGTGGAGCATGCCCAGTTATTTTTCCCAAGTATAGTAATCAAAGGCATAGAGAGAAGCCAAAAAGAAAAACATAAAATCATTTCTCATGAACTCAGCAATAGAGAAATTATGTTCCCCTCTTACATTACTAGAGAACATTACCAGAAAAATTGAAAATATTGATCAAGAAATAGAGAAATAAAATAAGATGCAAATTATCCATTATATTAGTCCATATCTGTTTCTTATAGTAGAAGTACCTGAAACTGGATAATTTGTAAGGAAACAACATTCATTGCTTACAATTTTAGAGAGTGGGAAGTCCAAAGTGTAGGGAACACATCTGGTCTGGTGAGGGCCTTTTTTGGTGGTGAGTTCAGTGACATAGGCTGTCACATTGTGAGAAAGGCAGAAGCAAGCGGGCAAGAGAGAGAGCTTCTCACATGCTCTGCTTTTGAAGTCCACGGCCCCCATGAAATCATTCATGATTAATCCATTCACTAGAGCATACTCCTCACAATTTAATCACCTCTTCAAGGGCCCACCTTTCAATTACCATAAAAGGATTTTCCTCCATCTTAACACTGCCACAGTGGGGATTAAGTCTCAACAAGCTTTGGGGGGACACCCAGTCCACAGCACCCATTCTCCCATTAGAGGCAGCTGCGCTTAATAATTGGAAATATTTTCTTCCAGACCTTATTCTCTGTCAACCTGGTTTTATGCAAGATTTAGGAACACCCTTCCTCTCTCTACTTGAATTCACATTTTAAAAAAATGACTAAGCTACTGTAAAAACTCAACTCTTTAAAATCTGGGTGAAAAACACAAAAACAGAGAGAGAAGAATAATCAAGATTATTTTCTGTTTGAGCTTTACTTTTTAAAACCCATTATGACTTCAAATCAGTCCTGAAAATAACCATGTACGTATTTTGTCCAGACACGTTATAATTTATTCCAACTGAGTAGAAAGGAAAGTTTATTTCACGTATGTGCTTGTACACCTACTCTCTCACCCCTACCATCAATAGAAAAAAATGACTAGCTGAAGCTCAGGGCGTCTCTGAGCTCCACTGTTAGGCTGATAATTGAATAGTATTCCACTTTTACCCCATCAAGCAAAATGTAGTAGAACTCTAGAAATGATAATAGAAAACACATGGGGAAGCCGCCTATTTAGTGAAAAATTACACTTCTGAACCAACCAGGATATACATAAATCCTGTCCAAAGGCAGTGCCCATCATCCCCAATAACCACCCTCTTGCAAATGGGAATGTCTCTTGGACTTTTCCATACAGGGCAGATGACTGTATGCATGTTAATTATCAGAAGCCCCTTCTCAGTTTTATCTACTATAATAAATGATTTACATTTCTTCAAACATATCTATGCTTGTCTGAGGTCTCCTGTGTGTTCTACATGATGTGTACACACACATGTGTTTTCCACAATCTACTATGTTTTTCTTCCTCACGCCCTAGCATAATAAGCCTGTTGGCTGTATTTTTGGTTTTATTTTATTTAAATAGGATTCCAGTGCTTGAATAACACTGCATTCAAATAGTATACTCTCTTTAACTACCTGACTTTACCTGATGTACTTTCTCGAGAGAAAGTAATAAGAATGCTAAGATAATGAGTACAATATCCAGTAACCCTTAGCATATGGAGAAATTTAAAAATTCTGTGCTGTTTGAGTCTATATAAAGGGTGACCTTGGTGGAGACTTAAAATAATGCTGATTTTGTAAACAGTTCTATATGTGCTGGGAGTTATTGGGGAAACTTAGCCAATAAATCAATCCTGATCAATACGGGAAAAAGAGCCCAAGAGTCTATGGACCTCTTAATACACAGTCACCATATCCTGCTTGTGTGTAAAGCAATATTTACTCTAAACATAATGATGACAACTTTTTCACCATCTTCCCTTCCTATGTAAAACAATTCATAATGTCCTCACATTATTTGCAGGATTATGACATCTTGTTTTGAGTGTGTGAAAACTGTATTTTAAGAACATTGCACAGATTTGTTTTGTTTTGCAATTTTACAATATTTGTTGGTAAATTAGTTGATTGCAATTAGAATGAGATTTGTTTTACAACTTTTTATATGTAAACATTTCTATTACTATAGAGGAATATGGAATCAGGTCAATAACACCAGCAAAACAAATAATGAAGTTTTTAACAATAAAAAATAAATCTAAAAATAAATATTTTTTTAAAAATAAATTTATTAAAAAAATTTTAAATCCATTACTTTAAACACAACTGATTTCCTTTGAGCCTACCCTTTTTACTAACAGTAGAAAGAAAGCAACTGTGAATACAGTGCTCTCTGGATAAATTTTTAAATCAAACAGTGTTGAAAAACTCAAATCTACAGAATAGAAAAACATTAGGAGCTTGTATCATGGTCAAGAAATGACCAGTGGACCTCTCGGTAAGATTTAGTACCTTCATCTGTAACATGGGCATAACAGTAGTACCCACTGCTCTGGGTTGCTGTTAGTATTGAACAAGCCACTGAATACAAACCACTTACCAGAGTCTGTGGTGCACAGTAAGCACTCAATAAATTCTGTTGTCCGTGATGTTACTGTTTGCTTATACTTCTTCACAACAATCAGAGAACTTTAAAAGAGTGGTTTCTTCACTTTAGTGAAGGCTGATAAATCAGCATTAGGTGCTTCCGCCGTAAAGTTCACGAGACTTGGAAGAGGAGTGGTAGCACTGATTGCCACTTTAATAGTTGATCCTCTCTGGATTATTTTCTCTTACAATATGAGGCATTAACTACAAATGCAATAACCAAACCTTCCCAGTGGTTTCTTTCACAAATCCACAATGAGACAGAATGTAGAGTGGGTCCTGTGGTCTGATTTCAGAGAGCCAGAACACTCATCAGAGTATGGAGCAAGGCCCTTGCACAGGATGTCCTGAAGACCTGTGGCCATGTGCAGGTGAGGGTCAGGAGTGGAACTTGCTGCTCCTTAGAGGGAATCAAGATAGTAGATTCACCGTCTTCCCATCTTCCTTCTGGGTTTTGCCTGAAACTTACGAGAAGCCATCAACCTTCAACAACTTTGACCTTAAATCCAAAGCTTAAAGAGACAAAAATACTCCTTTTCTATGAAAAATTATTCAGAAACTTGCCCTGGAAGATACGAAGAATAATTAAAATAGGCCTTTGCTGTTTTACTTGAGAAAGTACCCTACAGTTTCTGAATGTTAATGTTTACTGCTCTGGAGTATTTGAGCACGAGGGTCAGCACTTGGACACTTCACCTGCGAGTTTATTTATTACTCTTTGGCTGCACTTACCTCACTCTGTCCTGCCTTATGATTGTGCCTCTTTTGCACACTAGGTCAGGAAGCACTAGAGCAAAGAAAGCATAATGTTGTTAACATCAAACAAATTTCTCAGTCATTTTTGGACCACAATTCCTCAGAACCCATTCCAATTAAAAAAAAAGAAAAAAAAACAGACAGACCCCCCCGCCAAAAAAAAAAAACTCTTGATAGCAATGAAAATATTACTACCTATGAAAATTCAAGCAGGGTGGGGTATCTGTATACATTTGCCTGCTTTGTGACAAGAGTGTAGATGATTCATGTTTGTTTGCTATGTGTAGATGTATTAAAGTGTAGCCATAATAGAATTATAGGTCACAAATAGTTCTGATTCAAATATGCATCATTACCCATAGATAGGCAAAGAACCTTTAACTAGTTAATTTGATAACAGTGAAGTTTAAATATATGAGTTTGTTATTTAAAGCAAGAAAAATAGTACCTGAAAACCTCTTCCACTGCTATCAGTGCCCAAGAATCTTTGATAGAAAAGGCATCTCCCTCCTAAATTTTGTCAATTCTGGCTCTTCGTGAGTGCTCACGCATAGGGTGCTGTATGCATTATTCCCACATGTTGTGTGGCAGCCAGCTTTCTCATTAGGATATTAAATTAGAATTCTCAGTAAACTCTATTCAGTACTAAGTTTAGTTTATATAAACTAAATTTTAGTAATTCAATAACTATTTAATAATCTGCTGGTAAAGACACTCTAGACATAGGTAAATGGCCTTCTGTATTGTTAATCCCTAATGATGGAACAGAGGATTTACGTATTTGGATTAGTTGAGTCTTCAGCGTCACCAGGGTTTCCTTCAGGCCTGCTAGTGGCAGTTAACTCTACACTGAAAATCATTAACCTATGTTAACGACTAGACATAAGCCATCAAAAAGGCAAGGATTCAAGTTCTGACTGTACTCTTTAACCGCTGGCTGATGTACGATAATTTACCTAATTTACTCTGTTTTCTCATCTCTAGAATAGGAATCCTTATACCTCATGGGCTGTCACAGGAATTGAAATGATATAGTGCCTATAAAGCTTTTAGCACATTACCTGGTTTAAGTTAAGCTGCTCTATAAACATCAGTTGTTGGGATTCATTTTGTTATTTTCCACAGGTTTCAGCACAGTGCTGTGAAATGGTAGTTGCATATTCAGTTGAGGTGGATGAAATAGGTTTGTACTTTAAGACTAGCAAGCATATAAAAAACCTGTTTTGAATTTTCCCAGACCTGATATATATGTTAGGAGCCATTCCCATATCAGAGTAAATGTGGGCAAGATAGAGAAATGATTTACAGACAAAAATCCTTCTCTACAAATCTCTTCTGTTTCTAGAAGAGTATGTTTGTTAAAACATTTTGAGAAATTTTTATTGTTTTACTAGTTAAATTCTACTTCTTTATATGAGGCAAAGAATTAGAAAAATTAGTATGGTACTTTTCTGGTATTTCAACCCAATAGTAATTCATTCATTTATTCATTCAGCAACCATTTTTTGGGTGCCAACTATATGCCAGACTGTATGGATGAGTGTAAACGAAATAGAATCCCAGCCCTCATGGAACATGATTTCTGTTGTGGAAGACCAACAATCAACAAAATAAGAGATAATGATGGGAATATAATGTAATATAATGTATAATATAATGCCTATGAAGAAAAACACCTGGGAAATGGGATAGAGAGTGCTAGAAAGTGAAAGAAGACTTTATAGATAGAAAGACAAATCAGGGAAGTCTTCTCTGAAACAGGGATGTTTGATCACAGACTAGCATGAAATAAGAAACGTAATCATGTGAATGTTTTGGTGAAGAGGATCACAAAGCATGAAAACTGCAAATGCATACGTTTGAATAAGAATAAGATGACCTGGGTAACCAGAGGAGCATGAACAGGAAGAAAGGTGGTAGAAGGCCAAAAGGAGAGGTGGCCAGATACCTTCTCCTATCTTTCAGGTCATAAAAAAGGATTTGAATTCTGTCCTAAATATGATGGGAAGTTATTGATATCCCTTGATCATGGGAGTGACTTTTATTTAGAGAAAAAAAAAAAGGTTGGCTTTAGTGTAGATAGTAGATTCTAGAGAAGGAAGAGTGGGATAAAGGAAAGCTATTGGGATGTCCTAGGAGTCCTCACAGGAGATGGTGGTGGCTTAGATTTAGGTGTTTGTGAGTTTCAAGCCAAGAGGTGGTTAAATTCCACATTTATTTTTGATGCATAGCAGAGAGCACTTGCTGACAAATTAGTTATGGAGAGTGAGAGAAAGCAGGGTTAAGTACATTCTTAATTTTGACCTGCTAAATTGTGAGAATGGTGATGTCACTGGAGGAAGCCCAGGTTGAAAATGGACATGAAGAGCTTTTGCTCTTTTTGTGAGGGGTGGGAGAGGATGGGATGGAGCAAGTTGGGGAAGTGGATATTTTTGGTTTTTATTCTTAGGCTTTGGTTTTGAGACGTAAAATCAAAAGTTTTATTTTGACATGCCTAGCAGATAGATATCCAACTGGATTTCAAATAGACAGGTGGACAAATGAGTCAGGACTTCCAGGGAGAATTGGGCTGGAGATACAAACTTAAGCATCATCACATACAGGTTAATTAAAGTCACAGGACCAGATGAAATTGCCCAGAAAAGGAGTTTAGATGAAGGAGAGAGAAGAAAGCTGAATATTCTGACAATTGGAGTTCACAACAGAAGAGAATCTAGCAAAGGAGACCAAGAATAAATAGTCAGCAATGTAATAGAACTAGTGTATGACACCCTGGAAGCTGAGGAAATAAAGTGTTTCAAAGGAAAGTATAATCTACTGTGTCCAATACTTTATTTACAGTAGTGGAGAAACAGTCCTCTATTACAAAACCCAGGAAATGGCAACATGCAGACAACCAAATGGCTTCTCTCTTGAGTTGGCACCTGGTGG
Source organism: Galeopterus variegatus (assembly GCF_000696425.1). NCBI lineage: Eukaryota > Metazoa > Chordata > Mammalia > Dermoptera > Cynocephalidae > Galeopterus > Galeopterus variegatus. The sequence goes on from NW_007726236.1 coordinate 515,381, forward strand.
GTGATTTGCTGCCTGTGATTTTTCTAGCATAATTCTCCCCTTATTTTTTTCTTTCCTTGAGAATTGTATGTGTCAGTAACTAGTGGGCAGTGAGAAGGTAGAGAGAAGGTCATGAAGAAATAGTAGATTAAGCCTATTTTTCAAATCTATCTATTCCTAATAAAGGAACACCTGCATGTAACAAACTTCTGAGAATAAAAATACTAGGAAAAATGAAGTTGCTATGATAAAAGTGGGGAACAATATGCTTTTCACCTCAAATTTTTACAAAATCCAAAAGAAGAAAAGATTTACTTTGGAACAATTTTACCCATCTTTCTCATTTTTTATATATTCACTCTGCATGTTTTCCACAGCCAAGACATCTTTACTTCCTTCAATTAACAGGCAAATTACTGTTTTGCCTGTTTTGAAAACAGCACACTCTCCTGTAATTCTTCTCCCTGGAATATTTCGTTGAACTTCCACTTAAAGTGGCACAAAGCTCAAATTGCAGCAAGTGGGTAAATTAAATGACTAAACAGGCCAGGTATCAGTGGAAGTGCAACTTTGTTTGAAGATGTTATTCAGTTTTGAAAACAAATGTCAGTAAGGTATGAAAAATAGAAGTAATGTATAGAGTCTTAGAAGCTAAAGAAATAAATGTTTTGAAGAAGGAAATTATCCAGTATGCAGTTATTTTATTTATCTTGGTAAAGAAAGAGACCTCAAATTATAAAACCTAGAAAAGAACAATATCCAGACAACAGAATGGCTTCTTTCTTGAGATGGCAACTGTTGATTTGAAAATGTCATGGGTTTATTTGTTGCCTGTGATGTGTCTACATAGTTTTTCCTTTTTTTCCCCCCTTTCCCGGGAATGTTGCTATGTCTTCCTACTTTTAAAGACATGGATATTTTAAGTAAAATCTATTGACTCTTAAACATTGTTCATTTTGTTTTTAATACTCTGATTTGGCCAAACCATCTGGTTTGCAGGCCTAATCTAGTTTAGGGGCTACCTATTTGAAAACACTTCTCTACTACTCTTTTGTTTATATTTACATGCTCATTCATGTATGGTACATGTCTTTATCAAGCGCCAACTATGCTTGATATAAAGAATATGACTCCCACTATTAACTTTGTCATTATCTTCCATTACTTTGTTTCAACTCTTTTTCCCCCTAATGCACAAATTATTCTGGTCTGAGAATAAATCTCGAAAGTTAGTACTGATTCATATATTTAATATTTAAATACTTTTTAAAAATTACCTCTTTTTTACCTTACCTATTGCAATCTAACTCACCTTCTCATGATGTAGATACATTACATTTCCATTCCTTTTTCATGATCCTATCATCTGGCAATTTTTTAGAGTCAGGTCAGTATGTGAAATACATTCTACAGTGATTTTTTTAATATAATCTGAACTCAGTGAGCTCTTTATTTAGCGGGATAATGACAATGGAGGTAGCTGTAGGGACTGGAAAGACAGTAACACTATCATATGAAAAACTTACCCTGAGAAGATACTCTGAGAAGTTTAATTTCTCCTTTAGGGGATTATTCTAGTTCTGGTATTATTAAATAGGTTTAGTTTGAAAATTTATGTGAACCTTGTGATCAAGTCATTTTAGAATTGCATGATTGGCTCTGTCAGTGATGAACAGGTAGTAATTCAAGAAAGAGACACCTCAATGATTACCATAGATGGAAACTTGATAAATTGATGAGTGAGTTTCATAATCTGCCTCATTAAATAGCAGCAAAAATTAATCTGCAGAGACATTTAAAAGTGAAAAGAAGTCAATTGCTCATAAGACTTTTTACTTTTTACTATCAGAAAAATGTATTATTAAATGAGGTAGTCTCTCTGTATATCCCTCTCTGAGTTATACAAAAACTGCCTGTAAACAGAAAAAAGAAAAGGCATAATGAGGAAATTATTTTCAATTGTGTTTCATTCCTCCCTAAGTTATTTGTCGCTGCCTGACCATTTTCGTTCTCATTTTTCTGTGTAAATTAGAAACGTAGTAACCAGCAGAGAGTCTCAGATCTAGGATTAAGACTCATTGATCCATTTGTAAAAGCCAGACTGTCTTATTAGTATGTTGGAACTTAAATAAACTAAAATAGGAGCCCTTGCCAGAATGTTTCATTCTAACAAAGACCATCATTGTCCCAATGTTTCTGAATCTTTAATGCCATGGATTAGATTTTTAAAATAAATGATGAAATATCTAATTAGTATATTTAAGGAGGGTTGCTATTATCGTATTTAAAATAAAATATGAATTTGAAACACAAGGATTCTCTTCCCAAGTAAAGTGGATTGTTTTTAAAGCAATATAATTAAGTTTAAACCAAACTCACTAACTTATGATATTCCTTTTCCAATAAATTTTCTTATATAGACTTTATTATTGTTCAGTTCTCCCTCCCACACCATATTAACACTCGGTCAACCCAGGGACATCTCTCCCTTTCCCACCTCTAGTAACCACAGTTCTGTTCTCTCCTTTTGAGAGTTCAACATATTACTGTCATTGTTTTTTTTCTCTTTTCTTTTCTTTTCTTTTCTTTTCTTTTCTTTTCTTTTCTTTTCTTTTCTTTTCTTTTCTTTTCTTTTCTTTTCTTTTCTTTTCTTTTCTTTTCTTTTCTTTTCTTTTCTTTTCTTTTCTTTTCTTTTCTTTTCTTTTCTTTTCTTTTCTTTTCTTTTCTTTTCTTTTCTTTTCTTTTCTTTTCTTTTCTTTTCTTTTCTTTTCTTTTCTTTTCTTTTCTTTTCTTTTCTTTTCTTTTCTTTTCTTTTCTTTTCTTTTCTTTTCTTTTCTTTTCTTTTCTTTTCTTTTCTTCCTTCCTTCTTTCCTTCTTTTTCTTTCTCTCCCTCTTTCTCTTTCTTTCTTATTTATTTATTAGCTCCCACTTATAAGTGAGGACATGCAGCATTTCTCTCTCTCTGCCTGCCTTATTTCATTTAACATAACGTTTTCTAGGCTCATCCAGGTTGCTGCAAATGATAGAATTTCATTCTATTTTATGAGATAGAATAGTATTCCACTATGTATATATACCATATTTCCTCATCCAGTCATCCAGTGATGGACATTTATATGGGTTCCATATCTTGGCTATTGTAAATAGTGCTGTGGTAAGCATGGGAGTGCAGGTATCCTTTCATCATGATGATTTCCATTCATTTAGGTATATACCCAGTAGTGGGATTGTTGGATCATATGGCAGTTCTATTTGTTGTTGTTTGAAGACAACCATATTGTTTTCCATAATCACTGCACTAATCGACAGTCCCGCCAACAGTGTAGAAGTGTTCCCCTTTCTCTTCATCCTCACCAGCATTTGTTATTCTCTGAATTTGTGATAATAGCCAGTCTAACTGTGGTAAGATGATATCTTGATGTAGTTTTGATTTGCATTTCCCTGATGTTTAGTGATGTTGAGCATTTTTTCATGTATATGTTGGTCGTTTGTATGTCTTTCTTTGAAAAATGTCTATTCAGTTTCTTTGCCCATTTTTTAATTGGGTTACTTTTTTTTGTAGTTTGTTTGTTTGTTTACTGTTAAGTTGTTTCAGTTCCTTGTATATTCTGGATATTAACCCCTTGCCTGATGTATAGTTTGCAAATATTGTCTCCCACTCTGTAGTTTGTGTTTTCACTCTGTTAATTGTTTCCTTTGCTGTGCAGAAGATTTTTAGTTTGATATAATCTCATTTTTTAATTTTTTTTTATTTTGTTGTCTGTGCTTTTGAGATCTTATTCATAAAATTTTTGCCCAGTCCTACATCCTGAGGTGTTTCCCCTATGTATTTTTCTAAGACTTGTATAATCTCAGATCCTGTATTTAAGTCTTTAATCTGTTTTGAGTTGATTTGGGTATATGGTTAGAGGTGCAGGTCTAGTTTCATTCTTATACATATGGACATCTGGTTTTCCCAGCATCGTTTATTGAAGAGACTGTCATTTCCCAAATGTATGTTTTTGTAGAGTCTTTAGGTTTTTCTATATGTAGAATCATGCCATCTGTAAACAGGGACAATTTGACTTCATTTTTTCCAATCTGGATGCCCTTTATTTCTTTTGCTTGCCTGATTGCTCTGGCTGGTACTTCCTTGTCTTGTTCTTGTTTTTAAGGGAAGAGCTTTCGGCTGTTCCCCATTCAGGATGATATTACAGGTAGGTTTGTCATATATGGCTTTTATTGTGTAGAGATACTTTCCTTTTATTCCTAAATTGTTGAGAGTCTTTATCATGGGCTGATGTTGAATTTTGTCAAGTGCTTTTTCTGCATCTGTTGAGATAATCATGTGGTTTTCATCCTTGATTTTGTTGATGTGGTATATCACATTTACTGACTTGTATATGTTAAACCATCTTTGCATCCCTGGGTTAAATCTCACTTGCTCCTGAGGTATGATCTTTTTGATGTGCTGCTGTATTCTGTTTGCTAATATTTTGTTGAAAATTTTTATGTCTTTGTTCATCAAAGATACTGACCTATAATTTTCATTTCTTTGTTCGGTGTATGTCTGATTTTGATATCAGGGTAATGCTGGCCTCACAAAATGTATTTGTTTCAATTTTTTTTGGAATAGTTTGAAGATTATTGGTTTTAATTCCTCTTTAGAGTTTGGTAGAATTCAGCAGTGAAACCATCCAGTCCTGGACTTTTCTTTGTTGGGAGACTGCTGATTACTACTTCAATCTCATTGCTCATTACTGGCCTGTCTGGGTTTTCTGTTTCTTTTTGGTTCAGTCTTGGTAGTTTGTATGTGTCCAGAAATTTATCCATTTCCTCCAGGTTTTCAAATTTGTTGTCATACAGTTGTTCATAATAGTCTCTAATGATTCTTTGTATTTCCATGGTATTGGTTTTAATGTCTCCTTTATCACTTCTGATTTTTGTTATTTGGGTTTTGTCTCTTCTTTCTTTAGTTTGTCTAGCTAATGTTTTGTCTATTTTGTTTATCTTCCCAAGAAAAACAACTATTGGTTTGGTTGATCTTTTGTTTCATTTTTTGGTCTCCATTTGTTTAGTTATTCTTTAATCTTAATTATTTCTTTCCATCTACTAATTTTGGGGTTGGATTGTTCTTGTTTTTCTATTTCTGTGAAGTGTAACATTAGATTGTTTATTTGAAGTCTTTCTATTCTTTTGATGTAAGCATATATTGCAATAAACTTTCCTCTTAGTACTGCTTCTGCAGCATCTCACAGCTTTTGGTATGATGTCTTTATTTTCATTAGCTTCAAGGACTTTTTTGAATTCCTGTTGAATTTTGTCTTTCACCCATAGGTTGCTCAGGAGCATGTTATTTAATTTCCACGTATATGTATTGTTTTTAAAGTTTTTCTTTTTATTGACTTCTAGTTTTAATTCACTGTGGTCTGAAAAGATATTTAAAATGATTTTTTTTTTAATTTACTGAGACTAACATGTGGTCTCTCCTGGAGAATTTTCCTTATGCTGATGAGAAGAAAGTGTATTTTGTAGTATTGTAGTATTCTGTAGTATAATCTGTCTTGACTGACCTGATATAAATAATTCTAAAGATGAGTTTGACATAATAATCTGAAATTTTAATTTGTCAATTTAACCTTTTCAAGAAAAGAAATGAGATTGTGTAATATCATCAAGTATAATAAGCAATGATGTATTTAAAGTTCCATTTGAATATGAGGTCCTGCCCTGAGGTTTGAGTTATTTCAACAACTTTTTCAACAATATGCATGGAACATCTACTAAGTTACAGTCACTCTCCTAAGCTCATGAATACATTGGCAAAGAAGACAGACAAGTCAACTGCTTAATGAAATCAAATTTAAAAGTGGAAGATGAACATTGGCCAAAAAAATTAGGTATTTATTAATTTGAAATTGTGGGAGATGCTTCAAAGAAAGTAAAGGCATTATAGGGAAACCTAATCTAGCTTGAGAATTCAAAGAAAGAATCACTGAGAAGGTGCCATTTAATCTCAGATTTGAACAACTCATTGGAAATAGTTAGGAGAAGAGGGAGAAGACAGTCTGTATCATAAATCTGTACATTTGGGTGTAATAAGAGATTTACTTAATAAAGTAGTGATATGTTCATATAATATTGACAGTAGGCAATCTAACTTTTGGTTATGGTGATAAATAGTTTGTACTCTGGCAAACCTTGTCGCAGAACTTATTTCCCACTTGCTCTCTTTAACTGTAACCATGTAAGAATTGTCATTGGATTAATTAGTGCTCATAATTTATTCCATATTTTAAATTACAATTAGTGAACAGCACCAATACTAAATGCATGTTTATTCACATATATGCTTAAGTCTGTATGTGTGTCACCAGGGTATCAGGTTATTTCATCCAAAACTTCTATATTCTTATCTTTTGTGTCACGACACCAAATAACTGGCTTGAAGCATATGCCCTTCATTAAATTGGTCAGATATTGTGCTGCTTGTAGGCATACTCTTAAAGTCACAAAAATATGTTTTATTTTGTTTAATGTGGTAACCACATAAGTAATGAGACATAAATATTTCAAAAGAAGCAATGATTTTTTTTTTTTTCTGCTCTTGTAATCATGAAGTGTATCGGAGAACCTTTACTGAGTGGTAAACATTCAATAACATGTTGTCAAATACATGGAAGAATGAAAGGATGATTGAAAAGTATCTTTGAAAAATGATAAGGGATGAATTTCCCACCACTCCTATACTATCAGGATCAGTTTCAACAAATATCCTGAATTTTGTTACAATTGAATGGAATTGAAGGTGGATACAATTGTAATTCCAAGGAAATGGCACTCTTTAGAGAATGCCCTTTTGCCAGAAGCCAGATTTCAGTGTTGCTGCCAACTCCCAGTAAAGGAACATTTCTGGAAGATGTTTTCACTGTGAAGATACAGAAAAGCCAAACCCTGGTTTGTATTTAGGGTAATAAAGCATAGCATTTGTACGTGCTCCAAGTGCTTATGAAAGAGCCAATAAACATAGACCAGATTCTGAGCTTTTACAGAGCTGAGGCAGAACAATGACCTGTGGAAGGTCATCGAAAAGATTAAAAATAGGGTCATGCTTGACGGTGATTATTAGCAGTTACAAATATGCATTGTATTTAAGCTATAAGTATGAGTAGGTTGATATGTGCAACTGAAATGTCAATTCTAGTACAATCTTTATTCATAAACAGTTTATTTTACTTCACTGTATTATGAGTGGTCTAATTGAAAATCATATTAAAAAAAAATGTAGTCTTTCCACCTGTCATAGTTGGTTCTTCTCCAAATGGTTTACTCAGCAAGTAAACCCCTTTAATCTGTAGGGGGTTGAAGCAGCAAAAGGCTACAAGTAGAAGATAAAACTATGGACTGCTCTTGTGATTGGCTCTTTTAAGATCAATTGAGAAATTTAATTGTGATTAATTATCTAATCATCTTTAGTTTTCATTTTTCCAGGACTTGTGTTGCATGCATTACCTAGGCCCCTAGTGGATTTGATATTTATTGTCCGCAGTGAGTGTTTTATAAAATGTTACGAAATAAAGGTATTCATTTCTTAATTCAGGGCCTCCTGGGAGTTCATAATGGTGCTGATTGTTTTAAAAGTAATTGAGTGTTTAAAAATATCTTGAAAATTAACAAGACCAGTTTTTTTTTTTGTTTTTTTTTTTTTTTTAGAAAATGCCATTAAGAGCAATCACAGCTTTCCTGAAGTGAGGTTTCGTAGGAACATACACTTCAGCTGTCAATTATTTCTACATGCTGTTCCTGTAATTGTAGCCTTTTGCACAACTAAACTGAATTGAGCTGAACTTGGCATTCACTTCTCCTACCTTAGCAGAAGTTCTCTATTTACTTATAAGTAAATAGAAAATGCAAGTTAAAAATATTATATATTTTTAAAGAACAGCATGTTCATATGTTAAGAAGACTTAATGAAACTGACTGCTATTAGGTCTGTTCACCCCCCTTCTAAGTGGCTGGGGCCTGAGGACACTGGGTACAGTGTTCGAGTGAGAGAAAAAAAATTCAATTGATACCAATTAATTAGAAATGGATTTTTTTCAGATAAAATTGTTTTATTATCTCTTTTCAAGTTAATTCCCCCCCCCGAAATCCATTATAATTGTTACAATGGAATATATTTAACAATATGTGAGAAATGTCAAGCAGATTGCTTTAGCTCTGAATAAAAGAATCATTCTCCATTCCTGCACCATGTCCTTTTTATTTCCCACATAAAGTCTATTGTTTTATTAACAATACTGAGCAAGCTGTATATTCATGGATAAAAGAAGTATTATATGGAAAATATGAGGAATTGTTGGGTGAATCAGAGTTTATCTGATTGGATTGTCAATTTGGGGTTGCTGGAACTGTCCCATTTACAGTGAATAAAGGAATGCTAACTGGAAAAAACTTTAGGTACTATTTACTAGATCACTGAGCCTCAGTTTTGTCAACCATAAATTAAAGATAAATGACAGCTTTAATGTAGTATTGTGCAGGAATAGATGTAATCGTGCATGTAAAGCATCCAGTTCCCCTGGGTGGCATAACACTAAATACAAGCAGATGAAGAAACTGGAGTTCAACTGCAGGCTAAGCACCTTGCTCAAGGCTATCACTAAAATCCAGTATTTCTCCTGCCTACCTCATTATTCTTATTACACTGATCCCACCCCATCATGGGTAAATATATACCTGACTCAACAGGAAACCATAGTTGTCATTCCCAATTCCATTGCAACTTGAAATCATAAATAGTTGAAGTTGCAAGGGGTCATAAAAACCACCCCTAGTAACCATTCACTGCAGGATCCTGTCAGTAGCTCTCTGCCAATTTGCCCCTACCTTTGGCTTGAATGCCTCTATTTGGCTCTTTAACTGTTGGGCATACTCCACTATATTAATCTTGTTAATCTGTAATCTTACTATCACCTGTGCTCTTTCATCCTGGGTTTGCTGAAAAAAGAGAATAGCTCAGCACCCTCTTTTATAAGCCTCATTAGTTGAAATAACCTCCTATGAACTATAAGCTTTTTTTGGCAGGCAAATCTCATGACCATTAATTAAAGTATCTAAGGCCTATTCAACTGTATTACTATTAAGCCAAATCTTCAAAAACAAATATTTTGTATTTACAGATTTTATCTTTTAAATCTTAAGTGTTAGAAATTTAAAATTTTATCTCTGTCAAGTGGCATTTTTCTTATAGAAATCTGTTCTGGGTGGTCAGTATCTTTGATTTTTTAAAAAATGCATTTTAATCATGAGGAATTTTTTTAATACTATTTTTGTTATTAAAGTGCTACATTTGGGCTAGCCCGGTGGCGCACTGCTATAGTGCACCGCTTGGGAAGCGCGGTGGCTCTCCCACTGAGGGTTCGGATCCCACATACAGACCGGCCGCTCACTGGCTGAGCGAGGGGCGGGAGCAACACCAAGGGTTGCGATCCCGTGGCCGGTCCCGGTCCGGTACGGGCGTGACACTGAGGGTTGTGATCCGTTGCCAGTCATGAAAAAAGACAAAAAGGATAAAAAATAAATAAATAAATAAATAAAATAAAGTGCTACATGATAATTGAATAGAAATTGGAAAGTACAGAAATATTTTATATGGAGGTCTAGCTATAGATTTTTTATAGGTATTTATTAATTTTAGTAATGAAATATAACCATAATTTTATTTTGCTATGTTTTATACCATCTTTTCTTAATGCATATTTTGAAAAAGTTTTGTTTACAGAATTTCAATAATAAATATTTTCTTTTTTTTCTCAGGAAGTTTCTGAAATTTAAGATTCTTGTAAGATTAATTTTTCATTTTAGGGTCATTTTACAAATTTAAGAGGCATGCCTCCTGTTATTTTTATTAAAGCCATTGATGAAATTGTTGAGCAGTATAAGAAATATATGATAATGTTGGTTGTGGGTATTCTAAGTGAGGGGGCAGGGGGAAGGCAACTCTTGTGCAGGGTGAGAAAGAGCTTGGAAAGTTTCCTAGAAAGGGAATCAGCTGTGGTAAAAATCAAAGTAGTGGTAATGTGAAGTGCAGAAAAAGAAGAAGGAAAATGGCATGCTGCCACTCCTGGTTTACCCACCAACAGAGATGGCTTGAGGTGTAAGCCACATGCCACCGACATTCCTGGATTGTATAAATACATGAGTTTCATTAGCTTGATAGAGAAGTCACTAAGACTTCTGGGATTTGCTGCTTTCAAATGCTTTTTGGCAGTACTGAATTAAGGAAGTCTTTTGAGTAAGTTAACTATGCTGTGGTGTACAGAATAGTTGATTTATTAGGTTCTGACATGAGAAGATTGAATACTGTGGAGGGACATAAGTTGTTAACCACGTGTACAAGAACAGTGTCTAGGTTCTAAACTGCCCAAAAAATTACAAACATTGCTTTGTTCATGCATTGACACACAGAATGCAATGGAGTCATTTTATGAGGCTCAGCATAAAAACAATCCCATTTTTAAAAAGGAAAATTGGGGGAAATTGAAAAGTTTCTAAGTGTACCTTGGGGTAGTATTTAGATTAGACTCTGAGGTATTTGTTGATTTGTGTATGCAAAATTAATATTTACATTTTAAAGTGTTAGGAGAGGTCTTAAAATGGTGAAGAGACTGATCATTGAAACTAGATGGTTTGTCTAAACAGATGGAGTTGAGAAATTTTATTTTCTTTTTGAAGTTAGAAGGTGGCTCAAAACACATTGATTGGAAGACTGTTCCAAGATTAAGGGACAGTGATGTAGAAGTTGCCAAGAGTTGAGTGGGTGAACGATTCTAAGGAGCATCTGGGGGACCTGAGGGAATCAAAGGAAACAGGCCCATGTGTGTAGGTGGAGAAAAAGGCAGAGATGCAAGACAGGATGTGTGCGACTCTCAAAGCAATTATGACAATTTTTAAAAGGTATTGAAGAAAAAAGGAAGATAGCGTGAAAGTCATGGAGTTAAGGAAAATATTAGCATGATAAGCAACTATAAGTGGCGTTTCTAGGTCTGAGGTAGAGTTGGGGTTTTCCTGTGAAAGATGGGCAATCTACAGACCCGAAGAATTCCATAAGAAAGGAGACAACCAGCAACTTCAGTTGGGCTCTGAACCATACATTATGAAGATGATGCACTTTTTTTAAGCTACCATAATTTTCATATGTGTAAGTAGATGGAAAAACATTTGCTAGCTAATTTCTTTTTAAGCTTTATCTTAGAGAAACCCATATTCTGAGGAAGAAGGCAGGAAATAGCCAAGAAGTCACTTCATGGCTGACCTATCACACTATGTGCAGTAAAAGATGGATGGAGAGAAGGTCTCTCTCTTCCTTCCTTTCTTATCTTCAACATCTGACAAAGTTCAATCACATGGGCAAGTTCAACATGTAGAAATGGGTGCAAGTTGAACCAACTCTTAGAGCAAAGTTCTCAGAAGAATGGAAAATTAGTTGCCATTTCCTGACCAGTCTTTTTTGTAGTGCTTTCCCCAATGGTGAGAGAAGCTCCCAGGAGAAGATTTGATCAGTCAGAGTCATAGCAACATGAACGTCTAGGGATGAAAGAATACATAAGAAATCATTCTATTCAAGATTTTTAATGTTACACTTCAGGAAAGAAGTGCTGTAAAAGATTTGTCCAATGTATAAGATAGATTATTTTCAGGGAGTACCAGGACCTGTCGTCTTCCCACTCTTAACCCAATTTTCTTTTGTCATGTTTATTCCCCCTGAAAGAATAACAGAACATTATTGTGGAAGGTGTGGCCAACAAACAACTGAGAGGAAAACCTAAAATCTCATTTGTATTGTGTGTAGGAAATCTCAGACCATTTGGATATTTCCTCTCATACCATGCTCTCATGATGGCAGCTGTTCTTTCTTTGTTCTTGTCCCTGCCATTATTTACCATGTGTGAGTTGCTGGTGGTGAATCTGAATGGGAAACAAACAGGCACAGTGATACCTGGGATCCCAGTACCTTCCTGAGGATCTCCTAGGACAGAATGTGATTAGACCAGACCACAGTCTGTCCTAGTTATACTCTACTAGAATCCTCACAGTAGTGTATTAGGAAGACCTAACTTGAGATTCTAAGTTTTAGGCAAATCCCGATTTATATTAATTCATCCCACAACCTGACTAGACCCTAAAAGAATCTAATAAAAAGTAAAATGAATATTACTTATTCTCAGGATGCTTATGACCAAGAATATATATGACAATGGGGACAATTCTAGTTAAAACCAAGGAAATGCAAATAAGTAAGCTGTATACTCTGGGGATAAGTACTAGAAGCATCCACAGAGTAAAAGTATGGTAAACCTGAAACAGCTGAAGAAGGAATCCTAAGGGAAGGCCATGTCTGAGTTAGCCTGACCTTTGAGGCATTACCAGTGAAAGCCATGACTCTCCATTAAAATATCCAGACACAACTAACTTCTGCAGTCTGTCTGTCCTCTCACTCCCTAGTCCCTTCCCATCCTGACTTGGAACAGAAGTGGCCTGCCCATGGGGAGCTGCAGATGGATGCCTGTGCAGCTGATTTTTTCCTCCCATGTTGGACTTTCATGATAAATCCCTGCCTAGAGAGAAATGAGGCCAGTCCAGGAGGAGAAGCTTCCTGGCTATTGGCTATTTCAGAACTGGTGTGCTATGCACCATGTATTTAATAGACATCAAAGAAAAATAAGTGACAATACTCAAGAGAAAGGTTTCCTCCTTGTTTCCTTGTTTTTTTTTTTTCCTGTACTTTTGAAGAAGGGCAGCCTTTTCATTTTTCTGGAATCCAGTGGTATAAATTTCTCCTCATGTCCCATGATAATTCACAACTAAATAGAGTCTATAACGTTCTTGATAGATTTTCCAAGATTGTTAATACTTAACTGCTATTTGTTATTTATCACTTGATGCCTCAATATTATGAGAAAAATGTTTTTATTACAAAATTAAAATCAAGGACAAATCAATACAATAGGTTAATAACAGCATAACAACTAATTAATTTAACAAGAAGATATTGAGTGCCTACTATGTACCAGGCATGGTGTACAAGTTATAAAGGTTCCTCATCTTTGTTGAAATATAGGTAGAGTTCTTAACTAATTCTCTTAGTTCTGGTCAGAGATAGAGCCTGTACTGAAAGCTAGGCCATTCTTCTCAGAATCTAGCCTGAGGTAAATACCCACTGTCCCCTTTTGCAGAAATGCTGAATCCACTCCATTTGGTGCCTCGCCAGATTCTCAGCTGTACCATATTTCCACTCTATGGCTATTCTGGGCCTTGCAGAATCTCTTCTTCAGAATCTGCATCAGATCTAATCCTGGTTGGTCAGAAGACTAAGTAACTTTTCTGCCTGGCCTCCTTTAACAGTCCTCTCTGGGATTCATAGGATCCTGCACTAGCCTAAAGACCCACCTTAAGTCATTTTTATTGGACACACGTATGGCTCTAAATCTTAGAATCCCTAAACCTACTACTGGCAAAAGTCCCTCGGATCAGTTGACTTACACTGGAGCATATTTACCGGTTGATTGATAAGGAGACTGGTTTTACTATTACATGAAATTTGGCTCTTTCATCTCACATTTAAAACTAATATCTGGAGCTAGTTTCTCTTGATGGGCATCACTCTGTTAGATGCCATTCTATATAACTCCAGCTCCTTTATATGGCTAAAATGAGATTTTCCTCTTTTTTAAAAGCCTGAGTCCTCTTTATACTTCTTACTGAATTCCAATTTCTACTTGTCAGTTTCTTTGCAAAACTAACAGGACTGATGAGCTCTGAGCCCAGTGAATGATCATATTCTTCCCCCAGGTACGTTCTAGTAATTCAAACTTCAAGAGTTTCCTCCTTCCTCTTCTTCAGCAACCCACTTCTTTATACACAACATTGGCTGAAACCACCCAGAATACTGTCATGATGGACGAATACTACCTTGTAAATTAACAATAGCACTCTGCTGACAAAAGGAGGACTTTTTTTTCCTTGTAAGTATATGAAACCTTGTCTTATTCTGTAGATTTTTTTTTAAATGTACAGATGGTCTCTCTTGAACTTAAACTTTTTGAGGTTAAGGATGTTCCACTCAGTCATTCAACACTGGGTAAGCACCAATTCTGTTCCAGACATGCTGTGTGCTGGGAATATAGAGTAAGACCTATCCATACAATCTCACTATCCAGTGGATTAAAGAACATACAAATAAATCATCACAATATAGAATATTACTGCCATGATAGAGGAAGTACAATATCTGGTAGTGGCCTGAATGAGAGAAGATTGATTCTGTCTGTATTCTTTAGATGACCTAATGTACTACTACCTTATGCTAATTAGACTTACAAGAAATATTTATTGGTGATGATAATATGGCATAAGTAGAAATTCAGAGAAGAGAGGAAGAAGAAAATAGCCTTTCTTAGAATTGAGATAAACATCAAGCTGTGTGATGGTAACAATACTGCTTTATAACAGGTAGCTTTAATTATTAATACTAACAATCACTTTTCATAGTTATAAATTGCTACCATTTATTGAGTGTCCATAATGAATTGAACACTGTGCTATCTCCTTTGCACAAGACCCATTATTCACTCCTCACACAATCCCTAGAGCCTGGGTATCTTTCCCACTTAATGGATGAGAAGACAGAGGCTTAGTCAAATAATAAATGGTTGAACCAGAATTATAACCATGTCTGTCTTCCAAATTTCTTTACTTACCCACTCTACTATTATGATCAATCTAAATCTAAAGATCAGAGCCAATTGTTTCAAAACACTTCCAAAACAATTGCTTATTTGAAACAGTTGTACCAAAGCCTTAGGACCATTTTGACAGTTGAGATAGTAATATGTTACTCAGTATTATCAGCACAGTTACAGTGGACTCTCTTAGAGGGGATGGAAAAAATATATATATTTATTTATACAAATATATGAGTGTATATAAAATAATTTCCCAGCAATGTTCAGCTGAACACTTGATTTTCATCTAGTAGCCAAACTTCTGTAGGCCCTCCAAATTTCACAATGGTAAATTTACAAAGCATAAAAGCATTGCTTAAAATTAAAAACAGTAATCAAGTTCTTAATGGAAAGTTTACAAAAACATTTTGCAGAAGCATTTTCAGAAACATTTCATCAGTTAAACTTTACACTTCGTTTTAAATAAAGATTTTTTTTTCACATTGGATATTATCCTAGTCATTTCTATTTCCAGTTTTTCATTTAAGATTTTTGTAAATCTGTGATCAGTATTGTTGTAATAAAACTTGTTACTACTATTCACTGGGAATATAATCTTATTCTCAAAGGGTTAGGCTATAAACAAGGATTAGTGTCACTAAACACAATATGGTAGAATTGGGTGTTTAAAATGAGTTATAAATGTTTTAGGGACTTACAATAAAGCATGTATTTAAAGAAGAATTAAGAAAGTTTTCTATTCCTGTTACTGTTTAGTTACACTGCTGTGTAGATTTCTTCCTTTTCTACACCCTCTTATTTTTTTCAAATTGCACATTAATATTAGATTGTTTTGGTATGTTTTGCCTTAATCAGAAAAGCATATGAACTAAAGCCAGCTGTGGGACTGCAGAGCATCTCAAAGATGCTATAAAGGGGACATAAACAAGACATTAGACCTCTTATTCTCTCTCTCTCTTTTTTATTGCCTAGCTCAGTGGTCTGTTTTATAGCCGTGGTGCTCTGCCTAGCAGTCAATACTCTACCTGCAAGCTAGACTGATTCTCAGGGAGATAGAAAATCTTTGACTGTGAAGTTGCACACAATAGTGTTTGTCTGTTTCACTGTTATTATTCCCTGTCAGTCTCTCTAATGTTTATTTTCCATCCTTTTTTTTCCAACCTTGTTCTGCAGGCATTCCTAGGCAAGTATATGTGTGTCAGGGATAGAAAGTGAGTATGTTGACTGCTCAGGGATTTAACCTGGGTCACCCAACTTATGAAACAAAGGGCCAGTTTTGAATGTCATCAGGACAGTCTGGTCTCTGTTCATATCTCTCGTCCCCTTCCTCTGAATTATGCCTTTCTCTCTCTTTCTTTCCCATAGTCTTTTTTTTCTTTTTCCGTTTCTCTCCTTTCTTCAAACACATTGCAGCGTGGACATTTTTTTCATTTAACATTTATTGAATTCCTGTTACATGACAGATAACGCTACTGTTCTAGGTCTGCGCCAATGAACAAGGCAGGGTCAGTGATTTTTCAAGAAATTCTGGGAATATTTACATTCAACAGGTGATTCCACAAATTATTTTAAAATTACACAAGTGAGAGAAAAATCTTAAAAACAGTGTGTGAAATAGAGTTGTCTTTTCTAAACATAATTTAGTCTGGCTATGGGCCAGGAATGGTTTTCCTCTTAAGGTTACCTGATCTAATCTTGAATTTCTTTCATCAATTTCAAATTTACAATCATTTTTCAGAATCAAGTGTTTTATTTTGTTTATAAAATTAGGAATGTGCTATATACATTTATTGCTGTATTTTTCTCCCTCTTACTGTCCACATATTATTAATAGCCTTAAATCACTGTATTTGATGAATACCAGCATCTACCTATAGCAAATTTTCATGGAGTTACTATATAAACATTTATGCCTATGAAATTCACCCCAAAAGAAGAAAGGACAGTTTTTAGGCCAGGCCTCCATTCTTTGAGGTAGCAGGCTTATTGATAAATGTGTGTTTACATGGCTGATCTAGTTTATCATGTACTGAATGACATATTTTGTATGAATCTCTTCTCCTTTGTGGCTGCTTTGTCTAGTCTGATTTTGGTTGGCTGCGACCAAAATTGCATGACTCTTAGCAGATGCCTACAGTAAGGGAGTTGAATGATATTGTCATTAAACTTAAACAATAAAAAAACAGAAAACAAACAAAAAACAAATCTTGATTGCTGGTTCTTCCCTTTCTCCTATGAAGCAACTATACCTTCTAGAGCAGCAATCCCCCTCTTTCCCACTTCCTATTGCCTTTGTTTGGAAGTAGCGCAAACATTCAGATTCAACCACTTTGCTCTTTTTTTTTTCTTTTTTTTTTTTGCAAATTTGCTCTTCTAAAATGTGTGTGACCTCTATTGTGTTTTTTTCTCACCATTTATTCACTTACATATTTTATAAATATGTAGTAACAGTGAAACATGTGCGTAAATGACAGAACACAAACCAAACTGGTAAAACCAAGGTGGGAACTGAGATCTCACTTTACTGTCTACCATTAACTCAATTTAGGTCTTTGATAAATTAGGAAACTAGTGCTTGGCATGACAGTGCTTTGGAGATCAGTTAGTCCCAACGTTCCATTTTAAGGATGTGAAAACCAAACCAAGATAACTTATGTGACTTGTTGAGAATCACATAAAGAATCAGTTCATCTTTCTAAGATTTCCCACATTATCTATAAATTGAGGAGATTGGAATTGTTATTAGGTCATCTTTAAGGACTCCTCTAACTCTAAAAACCCATGATTCTAAACTCTAATTCTGACTGTCCAAATTCAAAGAAAACAGAGCTCTGCCTAATGACATGATCAGTCATCAGCCCCGTAGAAAATTATCTCTTTGTCTACTCTTGGTCTTTTTATAAATGATTCTCTCACAAATGGATACATTGTTTTTATCATTTTGAATTAATTGCATTTTTGTGAGCAAAATCTCTCTGCTTATACTTTCCTCAGCAACAAAAGATAGAAAACCATCCTCTACATCCAATATCAAGTTGTTCCAAAACCATCACGTCAAAACTCAATAAACCCATACTTCACCAGTGTCTGAATAAATCCACTAACAGAACCTGAGTAGCTTAAATACATTGTAAAGTTGAAGGGATATCTTTCTATGTTTTGGGAGGTTTGCTGTAACGTTCCTCATTTTTCCTCCTTTCTGCTTCAAATTTTGGTGGAACAGCAAGTCTTAGAATTGCCAGCAATAGAGCACAAATGGAAAAAAAATAATTATGCTAACAATACAAACCACTAAGTTTTATGTTTTCATCAAAATTGCTTTTCTCTTTTTTAGACATATATGGTAGGAAATATTCTTGTACCACTTCTAAATCTTTATACTGATTTTAAGTCTTTTAGAAGCTTCAAGTGCAATTTGTATGTGTGTTTTCTTTGGGTTTTAATGAAATGATAATGATAATCTTTTTCACCATTTCCTTTACATCCTCCTTCAGCAAGATAGAGTTATAAATATCTAAATATTGAATTGTAGAAAATAATTTTATTCTAGTATATTACCACCTCCCAAATTGAATCTTTTTTTAAGCTTTTGCTTCTTATTTTATTAACCTTAAATGATGCCCAGGATGGTTTTACTTGGATTATATTTTGAAATAAACTCTTTTTTTCGGTGATTTGGTACATTCTACAGGACTTTGAAAGTAAAGCCTCATTCCAGCCACTATCCCCTGTGCTGTGTATAGCACAGGTTCTAAATGAGTCAGGGTCTAATGAGAGGATATTTTATCTTCTAGAACTAAGACCATATATTTGATTTCAAGGGCTTGTTGGTGTATTTGTTTATTATTATCTGTGAAAGGGTTGTATTTATTTTTCACCTCAGACCCTGAAGTGGTTGCCTTTAAAAAATATATTTTTGTCCCGACCCGTGGGATATTCAACGCAGACCCTGGAGGGGGGAGTGGGAATTGGATGGGACAAGAGACACGAGAAATTGAGACAAGACAGTATTCTGATCAAGTCTCGTTTATTGATTCTTAGGTTACATCTTATATAGGAGAAGGCAGGCAGGCTGCAAAGGGTCTGGAATGTAAAGATATGATAATATCTTGAGGAGAGACAAAGACAGGACATTCAAAGTAAAGGTTGCCACCCAGAATGTTTATGGTTAAACAGTTTCTAGAGAAGGATAAAAGGTCACTTGCAAATTAACTTGCATAGCCAGGAGCAATCAGTTTCTGGCATAAAGATTTCGAGGCAGTTATGTAAAGCATGGCCATCTGAGCAGATTGTCAAGGAGAAGCGGTCTCACAAGAAGGGGTGTGGAGCTTCAGGCCCCCAACAATTAGAAAGACTCACAGAACTCACTGAAGCTTATTATATGAATGGTTATACTTATTACAGAGAAAGGATACATTAAACATCAGCCAACGGAAGAAACACAAAGGGCAGAATCTGGGAGGAAGCTCAAAGCAAAGTTTCCTTCATTCTCAAGATGCATTATCCTCCTTCTTTAAATGATTTCATTTGCACTCCTAGATCAACCATTCCTCTTGTATTCTCCAGTACTATTTCTGAATTTTTTGTTCTCTGATTTTTTTCTGTATTATAAAACTATTTTTTATACTAATGTTTACCTATCTTGGCAGTTTCACTCACTTGAGCTCTTATGTCTTCATTATACTTTGTAAGTGCTATAATCTTTTAATTTACTACATTTTTAGTAAGCAAGCCTATTATTACATATAAGGAGATTTAAAAAGATATTTCTGTCTACATTTTAGAATCAATTGATATGCCATCTAACCTAAAGATTTAGCATATTATTTAGTGATTAAGAGCTTCAGAATTAAACAGACTAGACATACTCGTCATATAACCTTTGGCAAGTTACACTTAAAACTTTCCCTAAGTATCAGCTTCTTTGTCTGTAAAGTTGTGGTAATAATAACTAGCTATTAAAATAAAATTAAATTCTAAAATCAAATGAAATAGTGTTATAAAGTAGTTGACTAGTATTTGGCATAAAGCAAGAGTTGGGTAAATATTTGTCATTGTTTTTATTATTAACCCCAGTAAGCTAAGCCTGGTTGGAATAATTGTCGCTAGGCATGTCAGTTATTCAAGAGAGAACATGCAGTTTTCCTCTTAATGACAGTAATGTTAAACTGAGATATATTAAAATATGTTCAGAATGGCATCCAATATATCTTGAGTGCAAGTGTATATATGGAAAATATATCTATAGTTACTTCTACTGAGATATAAACAAGTTTTTGTACCCACAAAATTGCATTTATTTTTAGGGCACTGGTGTCAACAGCCACCTCTTCAAAGAAATTATTTCTTTTGATCCATTTAGTAACTTGATCCCAGCTGCATAAAAATAGACTTGCAGCATTTCATTTTTCTACAGACTGCTGATGGCTGCATTCCATAACTTAAGAAATCTGTCAAAAGGAAGGCTGTGAAACTCAAAAGCTTTTACAGAAACTTGTTGCATTTGCTAGCATTCAAACTGGAATTATTTGCAATTTACAAAATATGGATTTGAAATTATAGTTTTAAAATATTGAATATGATTCTTAATTCTTTATTACATATTGGCTGTTAAAAATTTCATTACATAAGGGTTACCATGCAATCAGTAATTACACAGTTTTATGGTGATTTTAATATTTTCTCTTCAGTCAAATGAGGCCAATCACTCAAGTAAATAGAGAATGTGCCTAGGAATACTATGTGTTTACAGGTGCTGTGGTTGATAATAGTAGCTTCAGAAAGGACTATTAGTTACAGTAGTGAACATCTTGACCACTTGGCAAAAACTTTCTTTCACTTATGTCTGTAAGTTCATTTATGAGGGTTGGCAGTTCTGTGCTTTATTACTATTATTTAACTTTAATCACAGAACATATCAATCTAACACAAAGGTAAAGAGGATAATTAAAGAGAACCCAAATGAATCCGTCACCTAACTCTAACAATTATTTGACAAGGCATCACTGCCTGGTCTATAAAACCAACCCTTTCCATCTCCACCCTCTAACTGGATTATTTTGAAGGAAATCCAGGACATTTTCTCATCTACCTGCAAATGTTTTAATATGAATGGTTAAAATATGAGGACTCAAAAAACAAATAAACTATGACTACAGTGACTTTGGTGCTGTTTTGATGATATTACAGCCTAGAACTGTTTTGAATATTGTTCTCACTACTCCTACTCCCATGTGATTCTCATGGAACAATGCGGAACATTTGCCTAGCTTTTTTTAAATGCGGAGCTCTCTAGAAAAATGGAGCACACCCAATGTGGCCTTAACGTCTAAGTGAGATTTTTTTCACAATTCTCAATATTTATCACTATAATTCTTAGATCTTTCTGCATGTGAGAGTGTGAGGGCTAGAAGAGACCTAGACTTAGCTGTCTAGCTGTCAGGAGTAGGAAAAGAATATTAACAGCAATTTCCAGCCTGATCTCAGGGTCTTCTTCTACGTAGATCTGAGGGAAAAAACAAAAACAAAAACAGATCTTTACAACAATCAAAATAATTCCTTGAACTTTTTAAGACAAGTGAACCAATACAATGTAGTGGGGAGGGGAGAGAGGGAGCAGGGAAGAGGAATCGGTAAATAGTCATGAAAATTGACTACAATGTATATTGAGAAGTTAAAATAATAAATAAATAAATAAACAAACAAACAAATAAATAAACTGAGGAGGCACAGGAAAAAAGTATCTGGTGTGTGGACTACAAAAATATATATATATATAAGGCGGATGTACGGTACAGCAGTATCAGCTTCTTTGTCTGTAAAGTTGTGGTAATAATAACTAGCTATTAAAATAAAATTAAATTCTAAAATCAAATGAAATAGTGTTATAAAGTAGTTGACTAGTATTTGGCATAAAGCAAGAGTTGGGTAAATATTTGTCATTGTTTTTATTATTAACCCCAGTAAGCTAAGCCTGGTTGGAATAATTGTCGCTAGGCATGTCAGTTTTTAGTAAAATAGTCAACATGCTAATCTAATTAATCGTATTAGCAACTCCTTTTTATGGTGTGGTGTAGATCACAAGGAGCCAGGAGGAAGAGATGGATCGTAAAGGAGAATGGGGTCCTACTACCCAAGGGTACACACTTACACTTGTTAAGGTACTGAAGCACAGAGTAAAGTGGATATCTGACAGAAATTTGATTAATTGGATCAGTGTGGTACAACAGTACCCAAGGTGTGTTCTGAGGAACAGTGTTACTATGAGATACTAATGGGTGTCTTTGAGCCTAAAATATGTAATTTGCGGTGGGAACCACAAAGAAGCAGATATGGTAAGGGATGTTTTGGAAATGTATTTAGTCGTAGGTTTTTTATCTCCACTGGGCATTTGGTTGGATTATGTTGCTTCTACCAGTCCTTGAGGAATGCCTGTGCAATCAATTAATATAGGAATGAGGAAAGGGACTGAATTTTTCATATTGCCCATTTACTGGGATTAAATTATTTGCATGAGTGTTGATACATTACTGAAGTTTTGGCTGTGAGCATGTATTACAAAAGTGTTTTCTGGAACTTTTAAATCAAGTAAACCTGAAGAGCATTTTTCTGACAATTGAAATAGAAAACCTTTATACTGTAAGTCATCCTTGCTCTACTCATTTTATAAATCTGAGGGGCTCCATTCCTTGTGTCTGACTCAATCTCCAGAAAAAGTGCTACATTATTTTTATAAATAAAAGTTTTTAATGTTTTCCTTGGAAATTTCAAATATTTTATTGAGTTGAACATCGTTACTATTAAGTTTATAAATGTGACTATATATGGTTGGGTCTGAATGGCTGAGTGCCCATCTCTTGCTCTGTTGTATTTCAGGTGGAAAACTTCTAAAAAAGTCGTTAATTTCTGATCTTCCCAAGTAGACAGTAAAATACCATGATCTTCCCAGCAAATATAGGCAAAACACCCACCAGAAAGAGACAGTCATGAACAAATCAGACTGCAAGTAGAACATTGTTATTAGTTTTGGGTTATATGTTTTTTAGAGAATATTGATTAAGTGAAATATGTTCCTTCCAGTTCTAAGTGTCTTGAGTCTAGAAAGGTGACTAGAATACTGAGGGATGTTGGCTCTTACAACTAGAGAAGCACAGATTTAAGGGAATATAATAGTCACTTTCAAATATTTGAAACACATTCTGCATAAGCAAAAGTAGCTTTGTTTTTTGTGGCTCCAAAGCACAGTACTTAGACCAGTGTGAGGAAGTATAGAAAGAAAATGATATGATTCAGTGATATAAATACCTTTCTAATGATTAGAGCTCTGAACCATGGTAACGTGGGAAGTGCTGAGTTATAAGTTATCTGAAGTTCCTAGGTAGAGTTTGCATGCTATCCATCAGAATTATTATCCTAGGATTCCCTTCATTGGGTGGAAGTTTGGATTACATGACCTTCAATAATTTAGAATATTTTATAAATACAAAAATATTTTCTGAATTATACTTGCGACAGTAACTTCAAGCTATGCTGAGGAACATTTTTAGAGTCTGATTAAAATTATGGATCCTCTCTCCATAAAAGTGCACAGCTGCACACACACAATTTACATACAATTTTGAAGTTTCATGGTCCCCTTGAATCTTATTCATAGATCCCAGGATAAGAATCTAATCTAGAATTATCTTTACAATTCGGAGTAAATCCTCATAATTTGCAGTCATGATTATAGTTGTGCACACACAATCCTCATAATTAAGATATAGTGATTATTAGATAATCTTTAACATTGATAGATCTTTCACTTCTTAAAAAAACAAAATATTTGATTGTTTGTTAGAAAGCAATTCCTGAGAACAAGACATATTCTTAGTATGACCAGATGGAGATGGAGAGCAGGGGTCTTCTCGAAATTCAGAAAATTGAAGCCTAAAGAATAGAGGCAATAAAGCCCTATTTCCCTGTTGTTTTGGACAGAAGCAACATGTTCTCAAGTCTCAATTTCCAACTTTGACTTTTGGCTATTTGCAATAGTAAAATGAAAGCACAGAAGGTTTGTGTGGGAGTTAGACATGAGTGAAACATGAGAAATGTCTTTTGTAATAAAAGACCATTGAAAGTCATGGATGCCTGGGTGAGTCCATTTTACAGCTCATTAACACTGCCCTAAATGACAGAGATCATTGCTGAGTTTATACGTGTGAAGTAATTATACATATATATACATGCACAAACACACATAAGGATGTCAAAATGGAAATTATTTCTTTAAATTCAATTTTAGGGGGAGAAATAAGCATCAATATTCCTTTAGTATCAGGGGACAGATTTGTTGCATGTTGGTAGTTTGGGGTCCGTCTTTGGTTCACACAAGGTTATATTTAGTAATCTCAAAAATATTATTTGGGGAGATGGTGCATAATTCTCAGTATTAGCAAGAGCAGAGAAAAGCAATTAAGCAGAAAGGATTAAGTAGAAACTTCATTAGTGCTTCTGAATTCCTGCCCATCAAAGCAAAGGAGTTTTCTGAATAACACCTCCCTTCTATACCTCTCAACCATAAACTCTTCTTTTTTTTTTTAATTCCTCCTCCACCACCTTTCTCATTCTCCTCCTTAACATAAACAATTATTTATGGTGCATTCTAGGAAGTGCCTAGTGCTATTGAGATACAGAGAACTGTCTGGGAAGGGCATCACCCCTCAAGGTATTTACTATCTAGTGGCAGAAAGAGGACACCTTGAACAAATCAACATCTCTTTGTTTCTCATAAATACACAAAGACATACCAGAAAGCATCATCTTAAAAGCAGCATAAGACATTTATGTGCACCTCCTCTGTGCCAGGTCTTACACTGGCAAACGTTTCTGAGCACTAGTGTGGCTCAGTCTCTTACTAAGAAAGCAGATTCTTGAGCCATCCCCAGATATTCAGTAAGTACAGAATAAAATATAATTTGAAACTGTGGCTTTATAGAAAGTGCTGTAAGTGGCCAGCAGGCTGCATTTGGAAAGAAACATCTGCTTATGAAATGGAGACTCAAAGCAACATGAAACTTGTTCCCTGTCCTGATGTGGTTGCAGTATAGTTGGAGAGACAATGCCTGTACATACAGAGATGGAAAATAATACATGGTGGCTAAAATCATATTAAGTAAATGGCACAGAAAATAAGTGAAGAGAGTACTGGAGTGGACAAAAGAGTCTTGATGAAAAAGGTAGGAATGGAGGTGAGCTTTCAAAAAATAGTATAAATAAACTTTCTGAAGAGATATGCTTACTTTTGCCTATTAACCATGGTCACTATTTTATCCCTTCCTTTTGGCCTTCCATCTACATTCTCTAATTTTCGCAATTCACACCACAATCTCATCTCAACTGTGATGCTATGACCCACACTCACTCTTCTCTGCCACCACCCAAAACTGTGAAATTAAGGTCATGGCTAGTCTCTGTACATTTAGGAAGCATCACAGCTCACAGAAATGGGTAGGAGGGGATGCTGATCCACCACAACTAGTTGCTCTTCCTTGAGCTGTGGGTGAGGGCTTGTTTTGGTATCACTTACTATCGAGATGCCAGTTAGATTCAGATTATATGGGTGTTTGAGACCATAGGGAAAGTTGTAGAGGGAAATCATAGTGAGTAATAATAATAATAATAATAATAATAATAATAATAATATCAGAAATTGGCTGCTTTTTCAGATTGAAAGTGTATAAGGTAGCTCCACATCAATTCTACTAAAATACAGAAGACAAGTAACACCATGACACTCAAAATTATTTGGGTCTATTAATTTAGAATTGTAGGATTTAACTTCC
This sequence comes from Galeopterus variegatus, assembly GCF_000696425.1. NCBI lineage: Eukaryota > Metazoa > Chordata > Mammalia > Dermoptera > Cynocephalidae > Galeopterus > Galeopterus variegatus. The sequence continues at coordinate 540,909 of NW_007726236.1, forward strand.
TGTAAGAGCTATCCATGTGATTTGGCATGCAAGGAGAAAAATTCAAGTCTAATTTGAGTGCTAATAAATCTCATTATACTTATGATCAGAATGTACATAATAAACTTTGGTTAGTACAGTCTAATTGCAAGATAGTCCAATGAAAACTGTATAGGATGTGCATAATATACAGTAAGGTAATGCATTTGTGTGTTTTACGTGTGCCCTTGCACACCCTTGCTGGAAGTTGCTATGATTTCTTCCATCCACCTCTTTCTTCCATCATTATGGTCTTACTCTTTTCTACTCTCCAGAGAGGTCTCCTCTCTTTCCCCGTTTTAGACTATTTGTTTTTATGCTTCCAAACCATATATTTTCAGTCCCTTAGTGTTAGAATTGTTTTATTTTTCTTATATGTCTTTTGGTACTCCACTCACCCCACACCCCTTTCTGGGAACATGGAATACATTTCCCTGGAGCTAAAGACAGATGAATGAAAATATATAAGATTATAATCACAAGTTTATTTTCCTATTAACAGTTACTAGCTCCCAAAGAAGAAACTTAGGGATGAGTTACTTGCCTACCCAAGGTACACCCAAACACATCACGGGGTGATCTTTGTGTTGCTTGCTTTCCACTGTTATGTGTCAATCTACTTTCAGTTTCCTTGGCTGACAGTTAGACCTAAAGCTACCTTATTATTTCTTACAAACTCCATCATTTCTTTATCCAAGAAATACTCGTAGTCAAGAAGAATAAATCAGAAATTTCCTTGTGGGAATGTAGATTAGTTTCAAATCTTCACACCCTTCCTTTTTGAAACTCTCACTTCATGTATGTTGAGTGTCAACATCTGCTTCCTTATTAATCAGTTTTCACCTATTGGCCCTTCCTGTACTTACAAAACCAATTAAAGAATAATCTTACTTTTCTTCTTTATAAAAACCCTTGATGTATTTGAGGATGTCTATAATATCTCCCTTTGTCTCTGTCACCTCAGACTGAATATGGCTCTTTAGACTATCTAGTCACTCACCTGTTGCCAATGTATTTTTTAAAATGGGGCACCCTTCATGTCAAACCATACCCCATGTGTGTCTTATGTAAAGTTCAGAAAATGATTATTACTCGCATGAGTTGGACACTAGAATTCAATTCATGCAAACTTTTTTTTTAACAGCTTCATCAAACTATTGCTTATTTTGTTCAGTAAAAATCTCCTGGCTATTTTTTACACTAACAACCACAGAATTAGGTCTCTTAAACCTTCATGCAGGATGTTCATTTATGCTTGTTAATTTTTCCTGCTTTGAAGAAAATGGGAGTCAGATGAAGAAGATGTACTGCCAGTTGAAAATGAGTTTTATGAGCTCTACAATAATTTTAAAAAACTTCACTCTTATATGAGCCCTTTAGAATCTTCCTAGGTAAGCTTTGCTTTTATTTGCATGAACAACATGTGCACAGAAGAAAAAAAAAAGTCTAGCTTTAAGTATTTATTAGGACCTTTGAGGACTCTAGGAAGCAATGACAAAGGTATTCTATGGTAAGCAATGTAACTATTGATCTTATGTCACAGTGGTTTTCTGGCTGCCTGAGTCAAAAACTTGCTTACATACATTTAATCATGATGTGATACCCAAAAGTTAGGACAATTGAGACTCTTTAGACAGGTAATTGCTTGTGTACATCAAAGTTAATAGTGGCCTTGAAGAATGGCATAATATTAAATGCGAGGGAATATTTTGATCAATATTTGTTTCTTAAAAAATATAAACAGCATTTGCCAAATACGTGGGAAGCACCTGGTCAATAAGCATGTCTGAGTTGTATACACTGCTGCTCTGAAACTCTCTGAGTATGGAACTGTATTAGCTGAGGCAAGAATACCCATACAGCTCCAATTAGATTCTATCTGCAGGCAGGGAAGTTTCTGTAAGTCACCAGGTACACATCCTTTCATGGGCTTCAAGAGAGGATTGGGACTGGCCAGCTCAGAATGAGAAGGCGATTAGTCTAAATTTGTGTTTCCTTATCTAGAGCCTATCCCCTAATTGTTTCCTTCTGGATGAGCCCAGGGCCTGGTACAGATCCTGCTGCAAAATATGTGCTCAATAAATATTTGTTAGATAAATAAATAATTAGATACATTGCTGATTAAATGGATGAATGAATGCATAGCAGCCTGTTATACTTGGATGTATTTCCTGGGAAGATGAGTTTATTATTAGCCTAGCCCACCTCTCAGACCTTCTGGTTGACAGTGTGTCTTCTGCAAACTCTAATTCCCTATCTCTAGGAAATGAAATGTTCTCTTCCTTTTTCCTGACATGGTCAAGGAGGAGAAAAGAAAGCACTTTCCTTCATGTTCAAGGCATTCTTTATTCAAAGGTATTTTCTTCTTTTCAAGAGCCTTGGATAGACTTATTTCCCAATTATTATCTTTAATTGTCCCCCAAATTAAAGCAACTACCTTAAATTTTCTAAAACCCATGTGGTTCTAGAGGAACCCAAATCATTTCGTATGCAATCTACTTTCCTTAAGGATAAATGTCTCCCCCAGATGCCTGAGAGCCCAGGGTAGCTGACTTACCCATCTAAATAATCATCCTTCCCAGAAATTAGTTATATCAATTAGGTATGGATGTAACTTCCAAAACCTGATAACCTGACTTACACTGGATTAAATAGCTTTTTAAAAAAAATTTAATAAGAAGTCCAGAGGTAGACAATACAGGGTTGGTATAACTCCTGCAAAAAGACATCAAACATTTATGTTCCTTCTGTCTTCTTTCTTCTCTATTCTTAGTGTGTGGTTTTGACCTCATGATTTCAGGATGGATATTGCCCATAGTTATTAACGCTGCGTTTCAGGCAACAGGAATAAAGTTTTACACAAAAAAAGCTGAAGGGACACACTATCCAAATCTGCCTTTAAAACAAAACAAAACAAAACAAACAAACAAAAAAACCTTTCCTAATGACTACAATTTACATTTCCTCATGATTAGCTGGGTCACCAGGGCACCCTGACAGTAAGGAAGTTTGGGAAAGTATTTTTAGTGGGGCATATTGCTGCCCTGTGCACCTCATACCCCTGACACAGTCCCCCGAATGGTTCTATTTGGCAGGGAGAAGGTAGAATCAATAGTAAATACAAAACTAGAAGTAGTCTGTCACTACAGATTTTCTAGGTTGGTAGCTTGATCTAGTGACTCAGGGACAGGGCTGCTCCAAAAATATTACAATTGAGCAGTCAGTGATGTTTAAAGTGAATCTTGGTGTTTCTACATAGATACTACCAAGTAAGTCATTAGACACTATTGAGTTCCTTAGTGCTGGGTCTGAGTCCCGTTACAAATCATATCAATTTTATACTTTTTATCTGGGAAATTCCCAACATATTTTTTATTCTCTGACCTATCAGCAATCCAACTCGTGATTTTTTTTTTTTTAATCCCCAGCCTAGGAGACCCAATAGATTCAAAGTTCATTTAACCAACTAACTAATTTTTACTATTTATTATCGGATTGATTTTTTTATTATTATTATACATACATGTGGGGTACAATGTTGATTTTCAATAATGGTGTAGAATGTGTCATGGTTGGATCAGTATAGTTAGCTCATCCATCATTACAATAAGCAGTCATTCTTTGTGTCTGTTGACCAATTCCTCATTAGTCCCCCTCCCTCCCCACCTCCCCTTTCCACTTATAGTTTTCTAAAAGTTCAACATATTACTGTGATTTTTGTTTGTTTGTTTCTTTCTTTCTGTCTCTACTGTTCATTTGTTTATGGATTCAGCTTCCAGTTATGAGTGAGAACATGCGGTATTTCTCTTTCTGTACGTGGGTTGTTTCACTTAGGATAATTTTCTCCTCGCTCATCCATTCTGTTACAAGTGGTAGGATTTCATTCTTTTTTATGGCTGAGTAGTATTCTATTGTGTATATATACTACAATTTCTTTATCCAGTCATCCATTGATGAACATTTAGATTGGTTCCATTGCCTAACTATTGTAAATAGAGCTGAAATAAACATGGGAATGCAGGTATGCCTTCGCCCTGATGTTTTCCGGTTCTCTGGATATATCCCCAGGAGTGCTATTGCTGGACCACATGGTATTATTGGATTGAGGCATTTAGGTTGGGTGAAAGGAACAGCACTCATCTCTCCAAATTCCACTTAACAATACTTGAATAACTTTGACCTTCTAAGATTATTCGATTGTTTAACAGTCAGATTTTATTCTACTTGGTTATAGATCTGCCTCTTCTAATTTGGCTTTTGTACATAGTTCTTTATTCTCTTTAATTTTCACAAATATTTTGCTAGTTTATACAATAGATTGTTCCACCATATTTAGAAAGTATTACCCCAGTTATATGAAAACAGGAAATATCTGCTATGTTACTATACTTGTTTTCTTGTTCCTAATGTCTCTACAGGATATTGGGTTAAAAAATGACTTAAGACTGTCAGTATTTTAACAAACCAAAAAAAAAAGATAATTGAAATAATAACTAGAGCTTTGTCCACTAATCACCCACTGTTACCTTAGGTGTCTGTTAAGAGTGTGAAGGGTAGGGCTCTAGGCAGATAAAACTGGAAAACTGAGGAATAACTTGTAATAAATTATAAGGTTTTGACACAACCCTATTATATAGTTATAGAGAAGGTTGGTTCTTAATTATGTGACATGACAGTTTACACCATAGAAAATGCACAACTTCCTTAAACATAACTTTATAAGCAATAAACTTTTTTAAAAAATGCACTTTGAAAATATGCTAATGATTTTCCTTCTCCACATTTTATACATGTAACTATTATTTACTTTTATTATTTAAGAGTATATTTTACTCCTCCATGAATGTAAATGCATAGAACTTTCACATGATATTCCAGAACACAGTTTTCTGCTACAAATATTTTCGAATCTGAATTTATTACTGACTAATAGCAATGGTTAATACAGTTGTGAACCTAAAAGGTAAAGCAAATATTTGCTAAAATTTACAAAGTTTTCATTTTTCTAATGGTAGCAATTGTGAGCTGCTTCGAAATAAAAATCACCTATATTTTTGTTATAGAAAGAAAAAGAAAAAGCTTCATCTATCAGTTCAAATTCTTCCTTGTTAAGCTAATTATCTTTAGCTTGTGTAGCAGTGTAATCTTTTCCCCATGCTGTGTAAAGGCTTGCTCAAAGCAGGACAACATAGAGGACTTTTTTTTTTTTTAATCTCTCGTATTCATTGGCTGAGAGGGTATGTGTTTGGGGGGTCTCTTGCAGTTTCTTTAGAGACTATTTATGTAAATTGAAAAAAATCAGTTTTACTTGAAAAAAATAACTAAAACTTTGATTTTACAGTACAGAAGAGGGTACTGTCTAATCCCTCAAGTAGGAAATTGCTTTTCTTCATGATCCATTGCTTTCATACTCTTTCTGGCTGCTACTGCTGAAAGCAAAAAGACCCACCTTTACTCTTCTTTTACCATATCTGTTTTCTTGCTTCTGCGAAGCTTGGCAGTAAATAATAGTTGAAATGAGTAAATTTAAATAATGATAGTAAAATGCATGACTGATAAGATCTTCACTTCTCGGTTGAACAGCTGTGATTGTACAGAAGCAGAAGAGAATTTATAGGGAAACCTGAAATGGGAAATTAAGAATTTGGCATAGTGTAACAATGAGGATGTGACTTATTTGCAGCTCTTTTATATGCTACTGTAAATGTTAGCTGGAATGGGACAGCACATGCTCCAAAACTGATGATTTTCTGAAGGAGGCAGGTTTTTCTGTGAGATACTTTGAATTTTGTGTTTGACAAATGGTATATCAAAATATTGCCAATATGAAGGGTTATTGATTTTAATTTTTTTCATTCAACCTTCCATTGGCCATTAAGGTGTACAGTTTTAACAGAAATTTAGGCTGGTGTTTGCTAGGCTAGGTAGAAGCATTACTTTTAAAGTAAACCATTATGGATTGGACTAAAACATTTCCATTCTCAATATTTGGCCCCTAAATTTTATTAATGCATGAATTTTTACAATGGACAGAAAATTAAAAGTTTTCCCCTCCCTTAAAAATTAGAACAGCAAATCCAAATTATTTAAGAGCAATGGTAGATGAGACATTTTATTTTATTTTTTTCTGTTTGACTTAAAAATTTTTTCCTTAGGTCTGGAAATGTTTCTTGTATCTCTTTGATTAGGTGCCAAAAGCAATCTGAGGGTAAACAATTTCATTTGAAAATAATGTAAGAGGCAATCATCAGGTGTGCTTTTAAAAAAATATCAAGTATGCTTTGTTTTAATACCTACCATGTGCTAAATATTGAAGACCACGCCATATGCCTAATGAAAGCTTAATTAGGAAGACATTAGTAGATTAATTCCACTCGCTGTGTGGTTTATTTTATTTAGAATGCAATAAGGTAAGTTCATTATTTTGCTGGTGTAATGTTTCCTACTGTATCTCAATGCAACCAGGAACAATTCCACAGAGGTCTCCAGATCTGCTAACACCTGTCAAGATAAACACACAGTTCTCTAGGGGAATCATCTCAGCAGCAGAACAGAGAAAATGTGAGGGAAAGTAATTCTTTCACAAAAGGAAAAAAAAAAAGACAGTTTTTAAAAAAACTGATTAATGATTTTGAAATGCTACAGAGATCATATATTTCTTATAGAAGTATCAAAAATATCCCTTATCTTTTAAGAATAAATATTTTGGAGCACAAACTACTCACTTGGAAATAAATATTCTAAGAGACATGAACTATGTGAAATAATTATGCAATTTAAATTTAGCCACTGAAAGTTTTCCAATTCCTGTAGCTAATCTTCCCTCACCCATCCCAGAACAAATGTATTAGGTTATAAGTTTTGCTATAGTGATATTATTTGAATAGTTATAGTGAAGATGCTGACAGTATTTCCATTATATAATGCTATAGTCACAGATTTATAAGTTGGCTGTAAATGTTTGCTCTACAATTCAACTTGACAGCAAGCATCTTAGCTTGGTGTTTTGTTTTGTTTTGTTTTATGAAGTATGGGAAAGACATCTGTTTATAACATGAGCAGGAAAATATGACAATGAATTTTATTATTCTTCATAACTAATATACTTAGCATTCAAATTAAAACTCAGACTAAACTTATTTATTGTAGGCAATAAGAAGGGCTCACCTAAAACCTGCAAGGATAAATTTAAGATAATTTGTTTCCTTCCTCTGTTGGTTTTGGTCATTTTAAATTCCTAAACATGGAGATAGACTTTATCAATTGCTTCAATACTTTATTACTTTGTACAGCCCAGTAGTAATGTGAATACATTGTTACATATCCTGGGTATGTATTTTTTTTTAGGTAATCACGATAGTCTACACTGGAGAAAGTAGCAAGTTACTGGCAGAGTTCAGAAAATCTTCCAATGGAGGGCCGGCCCGGTGGCGCACTGCTACAGTGCGCCGCTTGGGAGCGCAGCGGCGCTCCTGCTGAGGGTTCGGATCCCACATACAGACCGGTTCCCGCTCACTGGCTGAGCGAAGTGTGAGCGCAACACCGAGGGTTGCGATCCCGTTGCCGGTCCCGGTCCGGTACGGGCACGACACTGAGGGTTGCGATCCGTTGCCGGGCTACAGTGCGCCGCTTGGGAGCGCAGCGGCGCTCCTGCTGAGGGTTCGGATCCCACATACAGACCGGTTCCCGCTCACTGGCTGAGCGAAGTGTGAGCGCAACACCGAGGGTTGCGATCCCGTTGCCGGTCCCGGTCCGGTGCGGGTGCGACACTGAGGGTTGCGATCCATTGCCAGACACGAAAAAAAGACAAAAAGGGGAAAAAAAAAAAAAAGAAAATCTTCCAATGGAGAAATATGTGTTAAAGTTTGGTAGAATTATTGGGATAGGAAGAGAGGGAGGAAGGAGAAAAGATAGTTTTTACAGAGGGAATACCATCGGCAATGACAAAGAAGTTTTTAAAAAAAGTGTGAAATGTGCTTTAGGGAAGAGTGACAAGTTGATGTGGCTGGAGCCCCAGGGTGTTTTGAAGTGGAAGAAGTTGAGAAGGAGGAAGGACAAGAGGCAGCAGGGAGGCCAGTGTTGAAGGGCTTAATGTATCTTGCTAAGAAACTCTGAGTTTACCTGGAAAACTGATCTTTGTAGTGGAATAGTCACATACCAACTTAACTATAGTATTAACACCCCAAAATCACTCTGATAAATGTGTAATCTAATAATATCCTGTATATATGTAATCTAATAAATCCTGAATTGGATGGGGATTAGATTGTAGATCCCAGATAAATCTATCCAATTCAAATTGCACGATTAATTTCCTTTCAGTGTGTTCAAATGATAATAGATGCTCCAGAACATATAAAGATGGATCAGATTGGTTTATGGTCCAAGTGCTTAGGCATTCAGGAAATTAGACATATGTTACATGAATAATTTCTCATTCCTGGTTTGAATATCTGTATTTACTAGAGAATTTGAAAATGATGCCTTCGTTTTAATGTCACCCTGACTTGCCTTATAGTCCTTCCAAATCTAGTTCCATTCTCAACAATCTTGTTTCATTTATTTGCAGTGATGGATGTGAATGATAGACCGTGCCCTGGGATGTGCAGAATATCCCAGCTTGTCAATTTACATCATTGCTCTGTCCTATAGCTGATGCTGGTCAGACTGGAAGGGGCTTCTTGTTTTTGTTTGTTCGTTTGTATGGTGATTATTCAGGTGACCAGTAAGAGTTTTTATATGGAAAAAAGTATTATCATAAGTTCTGATTTATTTTCTCGCTGCCATAAAAGAAGAGGAACATTTAACCCATTCTAAAAAAAACAATAACAACAGAAAAGCAAGTACATATGTACTGAACACCAGGCCCTATTTCATTCCTAGTGCTTTACTTTTATCGATTCACTTACTCAACATCCCTACAATTTTTAACCCCTTTTACAGATGAGAAAACTGAGTTGGAATAACCTGCCCAAGGCCATATAGTTAGTAAGTGTTAGTAGAAGCACAATTGAACATTAGCATAGTGTCTGAGTTTCTGCCCATAGACACTAGCAAGACTAACCAAAGAAAAGCTAAAATACAAAAGATGGGAAGGGAAATAAAATAGGTTTTTCCAAACAGAATAAAAGGAATTTATAGTTACATGTTGTGAGATGAGGACAAATATGTTTATTTGATAGACTTCTTAAAGTCTATAAGATTGCTATAAAGAAGAGAAAAGGCAACAGCACTATTGTCTATGCTTAGGGTACACTGATCTGGCTATAGTCTGGTAAGATCAGCTAAAAAAGGTGAGACCACGGGTTAGGAGCTTAATGAGAAAGTTTTCCATGTGTTGGTTAATAAAAACTGTGTTAAGAACCTTGACATTCAGACAGAGCAGTGGCTTTTAAAGTCTCATTCCCCTGGGCCAGCAGCTTCAGAATCGCCTGGGAACTTGTCAGAAATGCTGATTATCAGGGCACTCCAAAGATTAAGGGAATCGAAAGCAAAGCAGCCTGTGATTTAACAGCTCTTATAGTGGTACCCATGCACACTGAAGTTTGAGCACCACAGATTTAGAGAAAAAGAGGTTGAACTAAGAAATTATTGGGGAGGTGGCCCAACTTGATTATAGACTGAGTGGGGAGAGTTTAGGATATGACCAAATTTAAACCACATCACAGTTAATTTTCTTTATGTCTTTAGCACCCAGCTAAAATATCTACAAATGAATAATGGATGATAACTTATATTTGTTAAGTGCTTAATGTATTTCAGGAACTGTTCCAATTCAATTACATATAGTATTATAATCATTTTACAGATGAGAAAACTGGGGCAAGGGGCCATTAAATCCAATGTCACATGAATAATAATAATGGATTAAAATTCACCTCCAACTATGTGCTCTCTCACTATGTTATGAACACATTCAAATTGAAAGAGCATGAATATAAGGAAGAGTTTTTCAATGACACCATTTGGTTGAAACAACTATACAAACAATATAAGATAACAGTGATTAAAAGATGATTTGTTGATGCTCAAGCAGTACTCACAATACTTAAAGATACAGTTATAGAGAAATCTCTATGGCCCTGCCCTGATGCTTAGGCATGACGTCTTACACAGGACATCATAAACAATTTTTTTTTCTTTTTTTTTTTTTTTTTGGCAGCTGACTGGTTCAGGGATTGAACCCTAGACCTTGGTGTTATCAGCACCATGCTCTAAGCAATTGAGCTAACTTGCCAGCCTTTAATACACCAAGATTTTATTGAGTAGGACAAAAGAAAAAATAGAGACCATGAAATACTTCAATCTTAAACACAACTAATCTTGATTTGAGTAAATTTATACATGTTTCACAAATCCAACTACACATCCAAGCTTTAATTTGAGTGAATTGGGTACCATTTTGGCTCATGTTGAGTCTCCACCACTCCCCCTGATTTGTTATGTCAATTTGGAGGCTCTAGATAATAGCCACATTAATAGAATTCACCAATCTATATCTGTGACTGGATTATGGGTGGTGAGAGATGAAAGTGTACTTGCAGATAAGCAAACAATTCATAAATAGACCTGACTTTTCTGTAATACAGTTTATCATCTGAATAATGAAAGAATTGAACTACATCTCCAGGGATGCTTTTAGCCCTGGCATTCTTTTTTTTTTTTTAATTCTCAATGCTCTTACTCTTCCATTCTGATCTTTTCTCAGAATACCCTTAGGGATATGCAATAATCCAGAGATGTAACAGGATCAAGGATTTATTTTTATGTTCTCACAGACCACACCCTTTTCTGAGTCTTCCTCTTTACTTTCTGTCAGTTCTAACTCAGAAATGCAGGTAGATGGATATGTGGGGTCTGCTTGTCTTTTCTTTATGCTGACACCAGTAGAAATGCAAAACGTAAGATTGACACTCTCTTCATTTTTAAGTTTTTAAAGATTGGTGCTGCCTGTGCGTTTTAATATACTTCCCTTCTGCTGCTTTTAGTGTCTACCTTTCAGTTTAGAAAGCTTAATACTGAGCTGTAAGGATTTCATATTAAGCTTAAGAAAAACATGAAAAGGTTGAAAGTGTCTGCCTGACAACCATCCTGTTTCTTGAGACAGGGGGTTGATGTTTTTTGGGATATGAAAAAATAATTTGAAATGGCCTGTCCTTCCTTTTCCATTTCTCCACAAACTCCCCCTTCCACTCACTCTCCTTTTTCGTCTCCTCCTATTTCCTTTGTTTTCTCCCCTCAAGTTTCAAACCCATGTCCCATTTCTTAACTCTGTTGTCCAAATTAGGCTACGTGTGTTTTTGTTCATTATAAGTCATCAGCTGTGAATCAGCACACACAACTACTAGGTTATTTTAGGTAGATCTTAGTAGCCACAGTTGTTAGAGGCAAGTGAGGGTCAACCACTCTTCCAAGAGTTCCCACAAGTACAGGTCATAATGAACGAAAGACTCCAACCAACTTCTGCTGCAGAAACATACATTTATTAATAAGTAGGCACAAAATTTTATAGCCTGTTCTAGAAGTTTGATAACTTCCAGCTCTTTGTTCTTTTAGGTTCCTGAAAAATATCTTGCATAAAATGTTTTCCTGGAGCAAATATGACAGTATTTCAGTGGCAGCATCCAGCTGGTGACTAAGAGGTGTTAGGGGTCAGTGGTAGTACATACCTCATTTCGTTTTGTATGATTAAATGAGTTAATACATTTAAATCTATCAGAGTAGTACCAGCTACAAATAAGTGTTAGTTCTTATTACTATTACTATGGCACGATTTCTCATGGTAAAGGGTGAAAGGCCTCTTAGATTCGCATACTCTGTTTAAGTAGAAGTGAAGCTAGTTTATTAGTTTGGCTAATCTATATATCTTGAATATTAATGATTTCACCAAAGAGAGCCCATTCCTAACCTCCATTACACCAATTGACAAGCAATTAATTTTACCAATGATAACCTATATACAACATTTATTATAACTGATGAGCAAAGCCAAGTCAGGATTAGAGATGATGATACCCAAGGCTCCTAGAGGCCACTTTATGATTCTGTAATTCTGGCAGAGATGTTGGAGTATAAATTCCTGGTAAAGGCACTGACTCTCCTGGGGTACAGAACAACACTAACACGCATTTATATCACACTGTTTATGCTGAAATGTATAAGAGTACATTACAGGTGTACAAACACCATGTGTCCTCCAACCAATTCTTTGCTCACCTAAGAACAATTGTCAGATGCTTCCTCAGTTTCTCTTATATAATGCAATTCTAAGCAGAAGGACTGACCAACTGAAGAGACAGAAATTAAAGAATAAGCACAAGCTTTATTTGCTTCATCTAGGCTAGGCATGTGTTTGCCCACAAGACTTTTCTCTACTGTCTGGACAGAGAACTGCTTGTTGTTCCACCAAATTACAACCATTTATAACAGATATTGAAGCATCAGTGTCACAGCATCTACCCTAGAACCTCCTAAGTATTGCAAAGGTGCCCTAGACATCTGCCTGAAAGACTACAGCTACAATTTCTTCTTTCAAGGCAGCCATAAATATTTCCTCTTTAGCTCTTGAGACTCCAATAAAACGAACATTTCTGGCCTATCCTTTCCCTAACCCTGCCTTTATCTCCCATGGCTCCAGATAATATAAGACAGGCAAGGGAGCCTCTTCTTTATTAAATGCTCTTGAGAAAGTTCATCAGAATCTTCTACACTTATTCTGTTCCCATAGCTTTAATTTTATACAAATTGCTCTTTAAAATCCCATCCCCTTTCTTTCCTAGCAAACAAGAGAATAACAAACACAGTTGCTCCGTGTTACTCACATGAACGAATTCACTGCCTCACTAAAATTTACAGTGGACCATTCAACAATGAGGGAGATGGGGCACTGACCCTCTGTGCAGTTGAAAATCCATGTATAATTTTTGACTCCCCTGAAACTTAACTACTCAACTGCTTTCAAGTATATGTCTCCAGCTTTCCTCTCGGTCTTAGGGTGGAGGGAAGGGTGAACACACTCATGACATACCTAACCAACATTTCCCCAATATATTTATTTAAAAAAATCCATGTATAAGTGGACCTGTGCAGTTCAAATCTTGCTGTTCAAGGATCAACTGTATTTGTAACCCCAAAATTAATACCTGTGGCACTTTGGTGGTCATTAGTGAACATGAAGAAAACCAGAGGATGACAAAAAAAAATTGAGTCCCCAATACACACTTTCCTAGCTGAGGTTGAAACAGGAAATGCTGTGCACACTATAAACAAATATCCTATTTTTGCTCTAATTAGTGCCACATTTTCCACATTTTTGTTGGTAATTTTGCTGTTTAAAATGGCCCCAAGCATAATGCTGAAGTGCTTTTTAACATTCTTAACTGCAAGAAGTCTGTTTGATGTATCTTATGGAGAAAATACTCATGCTAGATAAGCTTCATTCATGAGTTAGAGTGGTGCTGGTCATGAGTTCAATGTTAATGAATTAACAATGCAAATTAAATAAAGCCTCTTTAAACAGAAACAAACATAAAACAAGGTTATGTATTGATTAGTTGATGAAAATGTTGTGACCAGAGGCTATCAGAACCCAACCCTGTATTTCTCCCCAGAAGTAGTGGTTCAGTATTTACTAATTCAGTATTCAGGGTGACTTTAAAGACCATAACTACTATGAATAGTGAGAGTGGACTGTACGAATTAAGAGAACACCTTATGTTTTGCATATGCTGTATGCTAGAGGAAATACAAATGAAGACTTACCTCCTATCCCCTTCAGGAATCTACCTTCTAGTTGGGGAATGAAGAATAGATTAACAACATATATGAAGGTATTGGAGAACAATGCAATGCTCTACATGTCTTATAGATGAAAGGGAAATAAATGTAGTGTGCATGCTGCTCAACTCCAGTATGCTAGACCTATTTGGGAGGAGAGATGTAATGCCTTAATTGTAGGGAGGATTTGATATATGTTAAAGCACTCTAACATCAAATATTGCATTGTATCCTTCCTGCCCTGTGGGATTGTTAGGAAAGATAAGAGCATGACTATTTTATAAAGGAAGCCACAGAGTCTCCGGGAGAGGCTAAGTAACTAGTGTTACATAACCAGTAGACGATGATGCCAGGAATGCAGCACAGGTTTCCTAACTCCTAATCCAGTGCTCGTTTTATGCTAACAGTATGAAATATCAAATTCAGAATATCGACTCTGAAAACATACTGTGAGGATGATTTTCCTTTTCCTTTTCTAGCTCCACTTGGATATTTTTAAGGTGAATACTCATGATTCTTACTAGTGAATTAGAATACATATATTACAAAATAACAAAATGAAGAGGAAATGGCCTGGGGACAAGGGTGGGGACAGTACACAGTGGAAGATGCTGGATTTGGGTTCAGCTGATCTTTGAGCAGATGTGGGAGGTTTGGGGGAGATATTGTGTATTTAAGAAGATAAAAGTGCCTTCTCTAGCAGGGCTAAGCTCTTTCAATTAATGAACTACTAAAGAATTATCTTTTTAGTAAAATCAAATGAGCTTTTGACAGGAATGGGAAATGTTGGATTGCTTCAGACTTGATTTGGGGCTTCTGGACACTGTTTAGTAGTGGCCATCGAAGCCCCGTGGTTGATTCTCTGAATGGACTAGGAAGCTGTATACAAGTCTAAACGGCCATTTGAGTGAGTAGCTGATTTTAACTATATCCTCCCAGAATTACTTTTTTTTCCAAGACATGACTTTATATTTATTGATAACAGATTATATGCATGATAAGAAGCTTGTGAAAAGTCACACCTGTTGAGAGTTGTTTTCCTTTGTCTTTAAGTAGAAATAAAGACCCCCCCAAAAGCCAACCACTGGACATGTTGTAGTTTCTATCATCTGTTGGAAACGGGGGAATTTTTTAATCATAGTCTCAAATCTTCATTGCAGCCTCCAGTGACTGTGGTCCTCCTTGCGAAGTTCACTTGCAGTGCTAGATTTCTGCTCTTAAGTGTGTGTTGGCTTCGCTGGTCTCTCACCCAGAACGCACAGCTTCCAGCTAAAGATGCTGTTTCACCAACAGAATATAAATACCCTCTTTTTCTTGGTGGCTCTAGATTTAGGATTTTTTGTTCCCTGGTGCCATTTTCCTTATGAGACAGGATAAGAGAAAGGCAGAACTCTACTCACATAAAAGATCATCACAGCTGGGCTTCTATACAGATCTTGGGAGGTCTTAAATGGCCCTAAAATGTTGATTGAAATATAAGCAATTTCATTCATTCCATTTCTCTCTCCTCTGCCTATTCCTTTCTCCTCTGCCTATTCCTCCTTCTCTCTTGACCCCTCCTCCCCCATCTCTTGGTAGCTGGCGGGTACAGGAATTGCACCCTGCAGGGATCTTGTTTCTTCCTGTCTTTTCTCCCACTTTCTGCCTCTTCCCCAGCTGCCAGATTCCCTCATCCCTCTTGCTCCTTGTGAGTTTTGGTCCCCTGAACTTGCATTGACTTATATGAGGTATGAGACTGTAATGGGAGCGAAGACTCTATGTTGGGTGTAATGTGTATAATTAACAGATCATCAAAACCCATGCTTGACTAGATGGTGTCAAGCCATATTTAGCAGATTGGATTTGAACACCTGGTAGAACAAGTTTGGTCCAATAAAAAGAGCCCAATTCTTTCCTTTTAAGAGCTCTAAAGACACTGGTTACATCTAAACCATAGGGGTAGGGGAAGGGTGCCATTTGCCATTGTAACTCAGAAGGAGCGATCACCTGGCGGAAGAGGGAGAGTTGCTTTTTAGGTGTTCCCCGCATCGCGGTACACGTGTCCCTTTGATGTGTGGAGAATGCGAGGGAGAGGCAAAGCAGGGCGATTTTTGTGGGAAGCTAGACCAGCCTCCCTCGTTACATAGGCTCGTCCTCTGCATTGCATCGGAGCTTCAGTGATTTGCTGTTTGGAGACTGCAGATTTGCATAGAACCCGTTGCTTCGCCAGCGTGTGTGGTTTTTCTTTTCTTTTCTTTCTTTCTTTTTTTTCTTTCTTTTTCTTCTTCTTCTGTGTCTGTTTCTTTTTCTTCTCTCGAGTCCTTCGTCTGCCTCATCTCTTCAGCTCTCTTTCCCTCGTTCGATCCCCGCTTCCTTCATAAGGGTGCACTCTTCCCCGTGCACCCCTCGCCGTGCGCGAGTGTCAGGAGGCGGCGGACGCGGAGACTGCCTCGGGAGCAGGCGATGCGCGCCGCTGCTCCGCGCGCTGCCCGGGGGAGGCTGGCGCGAACGGGCGAGCCGGCCGGGGCCGAATGGAGGGAAGGGGAGCCTCGTTTCCATGGGGTCTGCTTCTCCCTTGAAAGGAGGTTGGGCCGGCGAAGTGGCCTCCCCAGTCCCCACACACAATGCTAAATGGATTTACCTAGTGGATTCGCGGTGGATGGCTGTCATGTAGAAGTGAGGACCCTCCGGGAGGAGCTTTAAACCATTTCCCGGCTCCCCACCCCCCGGCACGCACTCTCGCCCGAAACTCTTTGGGAGTATCTCTTGAGAACCAGGAGCCCTGGAAATTTGGGAGCGGCTGCCCGCTCCGTGCTTGCTCTTCCCCGGGGCTGCCTTTCCGGACAAGCTCCCCGCCAGCTGCATTCGCCTCGGCTATGTTTCGGATTGTTTGGGGTGCCAGGCACGAAGGACTCCAGGACCCCGAGAAGACTGTCCGAAGGAGGGAGAGGATGGGTGCCCTGGCGCGGTGAGGCGGCCGGCCCCGCAGCGCACCCCGCGCCGCCTGCTCCCCCGCGCCCTCTCCTCTCCCCGCGCCCCAAACTTTGCCTCCCGCGGCGGCTGCCCCTCGGCGGGCGCCCCGACATGTACCAGAGGATGCTCCGGTGCGGCGCCGAGCTGGGCTCGCCCGGGGGCGGCGGCGGCGGCGGCAACGCAGGGGGGCGCCTGGCCCTGCTCTGGATAGGCCCGCTCACCCTCACGAAGGAGGGAGAGGATGGGTGCCCTGGCGCGGTGAGGCGGCCGGCCCCGCAGCGCACCCCGCGCCGCCTGCTCCCCCGCGCCCTCTCCTCTCCCCGCGCCCCAAACTTTGCCTCCCGCGGCGGCTGCCCCTCGGCGGGCGCCCCGACATGTACCAGAGGATGCTCCGGTGCGGCGCCGAGCTGGGCTCGCCCGGGGGCGGCGGCGGCGGCGGCAACGCAGGGGGGCGCCTGGCCCTGCTCTGGATAGTCCCGCTCACCCTCAGCGGCCTCCTAGGAGTGGCGTGGGGGGCGTCCAGTTTGGGAGCGCACCACATCCACCATTTCCATGGCAGCAGCAAGCATCATTCAGTGCCTATTGCAATCTACAGGTCACCGGCATCCTTGCGAGGCGGACACGGTGGGTCTGCGATGCCAAGTTCTCGCGGGTTACCCCCTCGCTCCCCCCTTCCAACCCGGCACTCGCTGCTGGGCCCCTAAGGCTCAGAGAAATGGGAGCGCGAGAAAAGGGAGGTGCATTTGGGTGTGTTTGGTGGGTGCCACTTATCTCTTTGAAGACAATAGAAAGGGGCTGAGGGAAGGCGTCGCGGGTGTTTGTGGTGAGGGTGGGAGGGGCGTTCCTCGTCGAGGTGCGGGGAGAGAGATGTGGGCGCCTCTGAAAGGACCGCCCCGGCCAGGCGGCTGAGCCCCGCGGGAAGGGGGCGTCACTCGCCGGAAGGTCACTCAGTAGCCGGATGGGGCGCCGCGCTCCGGAGAGGGACCTGAGCGCCAGACAGAGGAGGGCTCTGCGGAGCCTTTTGTCTGTGCTGTGTGTGGTGCCCCACCTCCTGCCCAGCTTCCCCGGCCTGGGGGACGGACAGACTCCAGCCCGCACATTCCTCCAAAGTGCGCCCAGTGCAGTGACATCGAGGCAGTCCCGGGACTCACCCAGCAGGATGCCAATCCCTTTTGCCCCCTCCTTTTCCCTTCATTAGAGAAGGCACGGAGGGGACCTCTGGACACCATTCCCCTTCCATCCACTCCACACAATGCATTCCTTTTTCTTGGTAATTAGGCTGGGTTATTTTCTAAATGGAGCAGAGAGAGGCTTGGCTACACAACCCATCTCCCTGAGGATCATGTTTGAAGGCTGTTGGGATAAGAAGGTTCTGTTTCCTCCCTTCTCAGTGTATAGTGCTTTCCAGGGAGGGCAAGTGAGTCGATGCGGGTTGGGCTAAGCCAGGAGGTCTGCCTGAAGGAGAAGTCAGAGCCACGGGAATCTATTCTCCTAATCCCTGGTTCTTTTGTAAAGAGCAGAGTGTGAAGAAAAGCCTTGGTTGGCAGGTTTCTTCTCCAGAGTGGCCAACAATGTGAGGCCAGGTTCCACTCATCTTCAGATAACAATGCTTATTTTATATTCCTTGAATTGACAAAACATAAAACATTACAATGTTTTTGTGAGTCATCTCCCACTCCTAATCTTTCTTCTCCACCAGTGTAAAAATCCACTCCTTTAGAAAGCAGAGTGGAAGTTGCACACACTTTTCCCTTTTCCACCTTCTTGTTGCAGGGCCCATTCATCTTTCAGACTTCGGTCAGCCCTGGATCCTTTGCCCCTGTCCCCATTTAATTTTCTCCCCCGAGCCGCTGCTAGTGCTAACACAACGGCTCCCTTCCCCAGAGACAGAGGCGGCTTCCCATCCGGGGGCAATTCTGGTTAGATATGAGAAGCTGTAGGATACTCTAACAAAAGAGAAACCAAGCCCCCCTGGCAACTCCTCTTTGGGAGTGGAAGAGAGAAACACTTAATCGTGGGTCCTAGGAATTGGATCCTTTCCTCTTTCCCCTAGTCCTCCAACAAGGATCCTCTCCAGTTGAGAGTGGCTAATATAGAGACAGCAGTGATAGCCCAGTCTGTGGCTTCCTAGCTACAAGTACCAGATGCTGCTGAAACAGTGAGGAGTTTCTGGTGCTCTCACCACTTGCTCACAGAATTCTAGGAGCTTGTTGCTACCTTTACCTGGGTGCAGTTCTCCGTCACTGCCCTGCCTTTGTGCAGAACTGTGTGGGTCCTGTAGGAGGGAGGTGAGCTAGGGCGCAGGAAGGGCAGACAGAACGTGGCTGGGTGGGTGTGTTAGCCAGATGGGGGTATACAAGGAGGTGGGGCGACTAATTGTTACCAGTGGGAAGCACTTGGCTAATAATTTCATATGCATATTAACTTCTCCTGTTCCGTGGCTTTGCCTCTCTCCAGAGGGAGGAGGAGGCTGAGGCTGAATGAGGAGAATGCCTGGGGATGTGGGGAGAGGAGAACACCAAGCAAGGGTCCCTGCTGCAGAGTCAGGCACTCCTTTCCCCTTGCCACTGCAGCTTGTGCTCCATCAGGCGCCGTCTGCTGGTCTTTACGAATATTTCTTCCCCTCCAGCACACAGTGATTGTCTCTGAATGTGCATGCGAAATCAGGCACATCTATCACTGAAAGAGAGAATAATAAAAAAGTGGAGAAAATTGTGTTTGAGCAGCAGTTAGTATAATTCTTTTGGGTCAAAGAACTTTCTCTTTCCTTTGAAGGTTCTATTGGATGGTCATATTTGTTTGTTCTTAGAACTCTCCCTACCCTCCCCACACTCCTTTTGGAAGAGGCTGACACTCTGATTCTCTCTCTCTTTTTTTTTGTTTAATCAGAGGAGCAAACTTACCCTTCAGTGGCCAGCCCCTGCCAAATAAAAGCCAGTCGTGAGTTTTTCATATTTCATTTCTCCCCTCCCTTGAAAAGAAAAGAAGGAGGAGAAGAATTCTACAGAGAACAATCAAGGAGCATTAGGATGAAAAGGCAGCCTCTGAGGGTGGAGGATGGAGCAATGAGAGTGAGGTGGGAATGCAGAGGGGCTGGAAGCAGGGCAGGCAGGGCGATGGCTTAAAGAGACCTAATGAGAAAGAGGTGATGTTGAATTTGGTGGGTCAATAAGCTCCCTGAATATTTAGCTAATTACTTAGACAAAGGGCCCACAAGGAAAGAATCTTTGAGTCTAATAAATGAGGGTGAAGGGAAAGCACAAAGGTAAATGACAATATGAAAAATTCCTAGCTGAAAATCAGGACGGGTGAAAATGGGGTTTAGTTCAAAATTCGAGACTATTGGAAATATATGTGTGTAGATGAACAAATGAACCAGCCTGTTTCATTGCAAGACTTTTTTTTTTTTTTCTTTCATGACAGGGAATGCATGTATACACTCAAATGTGTGAAAGAAAATTCACGAGTGGTATATTTTAAGGAATAAAATTGGGTCTCCTACTATGTTTTGAAAACTGCTAGGTTGACTATCCAGGTTCATTCTTCTTCATTTTCTCATCATGCCATGCTTCATTTGCACTATTATGAGGTGTCATTTACAAGGTTTGCGGGGTACATAGAGTGCTCATAGCTACCCAGAGCTATGTACAAGCTGACCTAGTTGCAGAGATTATGAGGATTTTTTTAAAAGTTCATATGAAAAGCAGGTTTTAAGAACACTGCAGGGCTCCACTTTATTTTGCATGTATGCAAACACATAAACAGTGTAACTACCTTTATAAATTTTTTTTTCCTAGTTAAATAGACAGAGAACTGTGTGAGTGTAAATGATAAAAAAGCAGGCCTGCTTGTAATTAAGAATGCTACTTAAAGCCAGCAAGAGTCCAGAATAGACCAGTGTGCTCAGCCGATCCTGGTTTTGTTATGTGCCATATGTGTGGAGCATAGAATGATGTCAGTGCAATGCTCAGGTTCCCTTCTCAGCTCCCGGCTTTCCAAAGGACCTCTGCGTACTTTAGAAAATTATCAACAACATGGATGGACCTTGAGAGAATAATATTGAGTGAAACGAGTCAGGCAGAGAAAAAGAAATACCACATGTTCTCACTCATTGGTGGGAGCTAAAAATAAACAAATTAATTCACCCACATACACACACACAAAAAAACGGGGTGGGGGGTAGGGAAGAAGATATAACAACTATACTTTTTTGAAGTTGTTACAACAAGCAAACGGAAAGGACATTCTTGGGTGGGAGGGGAGAGAGGGAGGAGGGAGGGAGGTGTCGGTGATGGGCCATAATAATCAAATACATTGTATATTGAAAAAAAAAATAAATAAATAAACTAGTAAAATATTAAAAAATAAAAAATAAATAAAAAAAGAAAATTAGCTTAGAGCCTCTCAATAATTCCAGGAGATAAAAGGAGGAGAAAGCCATCATAGATCTGAGCACAGCAGTGCCAGCCATTCTCATCCCACAAATATGAACTCAGAAATTATATCACAGTGATTAGCTTATACTATTAAAGAGCAAAAGGGCTTTCCCAGAAGGAAATGTTAACAGATTTTAAAAATGTGGTTTGTAGTTGAAGCAGCCCAATGCTATTATAAAAGGATAATAATTACAGCTTAGATTTATAATGTCCCTCTTCCTGAGGCACTTTCAGTACACATGCTAAACTTCTAAGAGGAGTGGTGGGTTTTGGAGGGAGTTTGAATATCATTTTCCTGTAGGGATACTGAGGCATACTCATAGATGGGCCAAAAAATAGAGCCAAAGCTCCAATCTAAGTCAAAGAGAAATGAGAATCAAGGCTTTGTCGCCCATAGCTCAGAGCAATTCCACGAACTCAAAGGTTTTTAAACTCAAACTGAGAGGGTCCTCCATGTGGTTTTAATGGTTGATCCCTTGGAGCCGCAATCATCACAAGGAACACAGCCCAGAGTTTTGCTTCTAGCAGGTATTAACAATAATGCATACTGTAAGAAAAGCTGATAGCATCTCACTGGTGTCGCACAGGTCACTTCACTGATGTGGCTGAGGAGGTTTTTGTCTTTCTGTTGTTTTTCTAGGAGCCAGGAAGTTGCTGTTTAATAGGGTGATTTCTTTGCTCTATTGTGTAGCAACCAAGAGAGTTAGCAAAACCTTTCACAATATACTTGACACTGAAGAAAGATTTAGCTGTTATGGTAATTAATTCATATGTATGACCTAGAACATTTTTGGTTGTGAATATTCTACTGAAATAGACATTGCTGCTCAAAACCTCTTCCTTACTTTGGCTTCTTGAACAAAAATGTTCATCACTGAAATGCTGTTTTAAACAAGATGGCCAGCTTATATTTCTGAAAGAATCTCTCATGATCAAAGTAATCCTGGTACTGTAGAGTAATTTTTGGTTGCCCCAAACTTTAACATATTTATTCCTTAGATTGTCCATTTATTCATCTGGTATATATATCATAAGCACCTAGTATGGCAATGTTTTTGTGTTTGCATAGTAGATATCATGGAGGGCCAGAGAATAATAGGGATAATGGGAGTATGGGTGAGGGAGGAAGAGCCAGGGTACCCAAGGCACAGCAATCAAGGTGTTTCCAACTTAGTTCTAAAAACCCGAGCTACTGTTCGAAAGAGTTAATCTCCAAACTGACAAATAAAACTTCTTTTTAAAAACAGGTGGTCTGTAAGCAAAATGCAAAAATCATAAAGTTTATGTATATGTAGCAGTCATTTGAGATTCAACATGAAATGATCTGATAAAACATCAAAATCGTGTATTTTATCTACATCACTTTTTATTGTCCTTTAATATTAATGTTCTAGAAACAGCTCCTTGCACAATTGCTTTCCACCAAGTTGCTGCATATATTTCTTCTAATAAAACATACAGCTTTTATTTTATTTTATGTTCAAACAAAACATTTGCTTGTTTTGCAAATGTATTTAAGACAGGAGATTCATTGATTTAAATTCACACTAATTTATAAATAATTGAGGCTTGGTCTGGAGAAGATAATTTTCAGAAACATCTATGTGAAAATTTGGCAGTTGCCATTTACTAACATTGTGTAAATTTACTAAACTACTTATCTTCACTAAAAATATTTTCTCAGTCTATAAAATGAAAATACCAGTTATATCTCAGGGAAGGATAAATGAGACCATGAATTTGAAAAGTCCCCAGACTGTGATAGGCCCCCAATAATATTTTTTTTAATTATTAAAAAAGACTTCAAAGAGTAGCCACATGTAGTGGAAACTACACATCTTGAAATCAGGAGATCAGCGTTCTATTGTTGATTCAGCCAGTTATTAACTGTGTGACTTCTAGAATTCAATTACTGTTTTAAACATCAACACTCCTTTAGCTCTGAAGTTTGAGGAGTACATTCCTCTCATTTTATTGATGTGACAACAAATGTCTAAATAATTTAAGTGGACTGGAGTCATAGGGTCACAACAAATTAGTAGCAGAGTTAGATGTAGAACCCAGATTTTCTAACTTATCTTCTTCCTTATATAGAACACTCTTCCATGAAGCATTTGCTCCAGTAGTGGGAGAATCTGAACATTATGTAACCAAAGGCAGTTCCTTTTAGATGATTACAGTTCCTTTTAGGTGATTTCTTCAAGGAACAAGTGAACTTGGTTTATGTAGAGAAAACCATCCTTACTCTCCTGTTGCCCGTCACTATAGTCTGCCATCGTTGACTCATTGATACTGCATCATGTGCCACTTTTTAATGAAAAACATAGTTTTTGAGATGTTAACAATACTGTTAATGAGATTGAGCATAGCTTTTGATATTGTTTTGTCTTTCATATGCTCAGTGTTTTTGTTTGTTTGTTGTTTGTTTTCCTCTCTCTCTCTCTCTCTCTCTCTCTCTCTCTCTCTTAATTGGACTAGCAGACCTCTAAGATTATTTACAGTTTTAAGATTCCTGCTAATAAGGATCTCTTAAAATTCTCATGCTCTTGTTGTCTTTTCCTGGAGCCTTGTTGATTCTAAGGATACTGTGACTGGAGATACTTTTGCAAAGATTGAATTCAGGTCCCTTAAGCCATCCATTTCTTCTTGTCATTATTTAGGGGGTGACTTATTTAGATGTACAGGACCCATGGTGCGGGGGTCAGATTCAGAGTCCATGTTTGCCTAGTACGTGCCTCTCAACTGAGGTCCCAACTGAGGAATGTCTCTTAGAAAGTCACCTGCTTCCTTCACTTTTTGCTCAGCCCTTTCTGGTCTGTGGGATGTAGACTATGCCTCCACATAGAACCTTGCAATAGCCTTTTAAAATATCCCATTTTCACAAAATGCAAGATTTTTTAGTGTTGGTCACATAACAATACATTATCTCAAGCTTTTGACATAACTGAGTGAAAGCAAATATCTTTTAAGTATGTATTTCAACAGCACCTTCATGTAAAGTATCTAATTTAATCATCATCACAACCCTGGCAAGGGCTTATATCATCATTTTGCTGACAAGGAAACAGATTTATAGAATTGATGATTCTGCCAGGGTTACTTCATTAATAAGTAGCCACAGTACTTTTTCTTTTGGATGACAATATGATAAGAGGCACGGTTTTGAGAAAAGTTAATGCATTTGAATTTAGAAGACCTGAATTTTTGTCCCAATGTCATCACTTTCCAATTTACTTCTCAAAAAATTGTTTTTTTCATTAAGAATAAAATTAGACGAAAAAAGAGTATCTAGCATACAGTTATTAAGAATTTCCAGTGAATATAGACGTAAAATTTATATCTGTATTCAAATGGAAAGAATTTTAGCTAATATTACATTGTGATACTTAGTTGGTAAATAAATAGTAAGGTGGAAATAATAAATAAACAAAGATCATTTCCAAATTCAGCTTGAAGGTCTATATTCAGGCAGTGATAAAAAATGTTATTAATCAAATAATAAAAATTATACTATAAAGCTTTATGACTAAAAGATAATGATCCCTGGACAGATTTCCTTTTAATCACCAAGTGTACAGGCAGATAAGAAGAGCCTGCTCTGTTGATGGTGTGGACTTAATATCTATGAGATTTGTGTATTAGAACTGAGGCAGTATAGAAAAGTGTTTTTCCACTGAATTTTCTAGTTATGTAGTTTTATGTGGTTTCATATTAAGTTTTATATGAAGCTTCTACAAATCTTGTAGCCATTTTTACTGGGAAATTCAAAATACGGGACCCTTTTGGCTATGGGATCCCCAGTGTAAGTGTATTACATAATATGACCTAAAGTTTTTTAAAGCAAGGTTGTGGATTTTATATGTTTGTGTATGTTTGGAGATTTGTTTTTCAAATGACTAAAATTGGTGAGAGAGAGTAATATGATATATCCCTGACAGTTAACAACTAGAAGCAAAACTTTTAAGCAAACAGCAAGGGAGTGCTTTTTAATGTGTAGTAAAATATAAGGCAGTGACATTTACTGATTTGGACATCACTTCTGCATGGTTTTGGTTTTCTGGGTTGCCATTGAACTAACATTAGTACATGTAATTATTTATGTGGTTCTGCCTGTCTTGGCTGTTAGTTGCCATCTGGTCATCATGGCATATTTTTTTAGATGACTACAGAATGGAGAGCTACTAAAGAGAAGTGCTATTTTGATACTTCTTAAAATAGATAATTTTGGATTCTGAAGTCTCTAATTTTACATTAAGATTGAATTATCTAAAGTGTGGATAGTTACAAAGCATAAAACACATCACTGTGAATGATTATGAAACTGTTCTAAAATATACATTCACAGCAAAGCTCAGTGCCATGATACTCTCACCCTGTCCGGTTAGCACTTTTATTTGGCATTCAACAGTACACTTTAAAGATGTGTGTAGTTTTTGTAATGAACTTTGCTTTAAAATTTTTGAAGTTTTTTCTTTGTTAATCTAATGAATGTTTTACTTTCTATCTATGTATCTATGTCATTTTATGTGTATTTATCCTTTTTAATGATCAAGTATATTACAATGTGGTATAGAGAATACTGGAGCATGATGAATTTAAATACCTCTGGGAATTTTTGCCTAGATGATGTATGTAGATAATGAAGTTTTTATTGGGTTTGCAGGGCATTAATAGTCTACTTCCTTCACATTTCATATTGATTTCTGGAAATCTTGTCTTATTGGGCCATTTATACCTACACAGTCATTGAAAATTGATCATTTTCTAGATTACATCTTTCCACAGTTGAAGTAGAGGAACTTTCCTCAATATTCTAAGCTACATTTCCTTGAAGTTCACACTTAAGATTTTCAAAATTGCAATGTGTTGTATCAATCATTTTTCATGTCTATTGTCAAAGTATTAAGATGTGGAAAAAGGTGAATCATAAGTTAATCTCTGCTGGCAGAGATTAATTGTCAGTGGTTAAATTGGACATGCTGTTAAATAAGCAAATAATGAACAGTATTTGGTTTCCCCATTCATTCTTTTCCTTGGGACTTGTCCTAAGTGAGATACAGAGTTTTTTTTGTTTGTTTGTTTGTTTTGTTTTTTTTTTTTGATACAGAGTTTTTTATACTGCTCATAGATAACATCATATTGTAATCAAGAGTGGAATACTGCTGATGGGTTTCTGATAAAATTCTTTATAGAAAAGCCTTGTGTTTTAGTATATACACGAGAGATTGATGTCTGGGTGTCTTTGTAATGACTAAAATATATAACAGTTTATTTGTACTTGGTGGCAATAAAACTTTTGTCTCTGTAATCTTTTCTTTAAATGTAAAACTTTGTTTTTTAAAATAAGTTAAAAGTTTAATTATCTTTACAGAAGAAATTAATTAAAATCTTGGCTTATAGTGAGGAAATGACTTAAATATAGTAGGGGTATTTTACTATTGTAATTCTCTCCAGTAAAAGGACTGTGCAGAGAAAGAAATAAGACTGTGTAAAATGATAGGAATGGCCAATTACAACTTTTATTTATTGCACAATCACATAGTGCTTATATGCCAGGTGTGGTTCTAAACTCTTAACGAATGTCAACTCATTTAACACTAACCACAACTCTGTGAAGTAGATACTATTAATCTCCCATTTTACACATAAAGATATTGAGGCACAGCAAGGTTAAGAATTAGCCAAGTTTACAAAACTGAAGTTGTGTGGCCTGGATTTAAACCCAAGTCGGCTTACTCAGAAGTCCATGCTCTTAGCTCTTACATTATGCTGTCAACAAATGTAATTTATCCTGACTGAGCATTTTGTTTTCTTCTGTAGCCTTTATCATTAGTGGTCCTTAACAGACCAACTGAGGATGACTCTCTGGATTTACTTTATCTGATTTCCAACAAGTCATGTCTCCGAAGGTTTAATGCCTTCCTCTTATCTTCTGATTTGGTTTTAGGCATTGCACTTAACTACACAGGGCATCAGGAGCCTTCCCTGTGCCTTCCTTTCTCGTTGCTTTATTTGTTTGGACTGATTTATTAATCTCAACATCCACCACCACATCAAGAGTACAGGCATGATTGATTTAAGATGTTTATTAATGTTTATTAACTACTTTCATTCTAGTTGGCAAATACGTTCCTCACCAAATTGATAATGTGTTATGATAAAAGACTAATTTGCAAGTGCAGCCATGATTTACAATTAAAAGTGAACAGTTGTGATGAGTCTGATTATTTTGATTATATTCTCCTGAGATGAAAGGAATCCTTCTGTAAATGGTTAAATAAAATAGTATAATTCTGAAGGCAGGATACAGAGAAAAGACTGACAATTAATAAACTACTTTGAGTGTCTTAATTTTAATTATGTTTTTTTAATAATGAAGCCTTGAGGATTTTTTTTTTTTTTGTCCTTTTTGAAACCAGCCGCACCGTGCTCAGCCAGTGAGCTCGCCGGCCATCCCTATATAGGATCCAAACCCGCGGCAGGAGCGCTGCTGTGCTCCCAGTGCCACACTCTCCCAAGTCGCCATGGGCTCGGCCCAGCCTTGAGGATTTTAAAAATCAAATTGTGTTGGTTATATATGCATGGTATTGAACGACTACATGAAGAATTTACACATTTCTACTATTCATGTCTAATGAGTTTTGAAATTAGACTATCAATGGGGGCGATGTTCAGAAAGGATAATAAATGCTTTGATATTTGAGTCTCTCAACTACATTTTTCTTAAAGATTCTTTTATTTCTTCAATTTAGTATTAGAATTTTTATTACAGCTTACTGGCATTCCACACATTCTACTTCGAATAACACTATAGGAATTCTGGGGATCCCTTGTGAGATAAAAGATTACTCTTATAGATCTCATTGTATCTACTTACTAACTGACCTTGGGCAAGTTTCTAAACCTCTCTGAGCCTCGGTTTTCTCAAGAGTAAAATAGGGCCCATAATATCTACTCCATAGGGTTGCTGTGAAGATTTGATATTTTGGGTAAACATCTGGCACAGGGCCTGATAAATTGTGGCTTCTCAAGTGATAGATGAACCTCTCTCCAATGGTGGGTCTTTGCTCTGGAATAAAAACAGACAGGAATGAGGGTAGTTATAAGGAAAGCTATCCTCAGAGTCTTTTAAAACGTATTGCACTTTTATCATTCTTGATTGATATGGTAGTTTCTAAAATAAAGACAAGGAGTTGAAATTAAGATCCCTTCCTGGCATTCAATTCATCTAAAAGAGGATAACACATACTTAACAAGAGGATATTATGTAGAAACCCAACAATTTGTATGCCCTCTGTCCACATGGGAGTTAAACCGGGAAGCCAGCATGATGACTGAACTGTCAAGGCTTTTGCTGCATCTTAGTGTTGAACTTTTTTTTTCTTTGAGAAAATTCTTCTAGAATTTATATTAGGTCTCCTGAAAATAAGGTGAGGACCAGGCCGGCCCGGTGGCACACTGCTACAGTGCGCCGCTTGGGAGCGCGGCGGCGCTCACGCCGAGGGTTCAGATCCCACATACAGACCAGCCACTCACTGGCTGAGCGAGGTGCGGGCACAACACCGAGGGTTGCGATCCCCTTGCCAGACCCGGTCCGGTCCGGCACGACACTGAGGGTTGCGATCCGTTGCCGGTCACGAAAAAAGACAAAAAGGAAAAAAACAAAAAAAAGGTGAGGGAGGAGAGAAAAGAGATGAAGAGAGATTTAGGAAAATTATTCCTCATTCTCTTTCCCATTCAGCCTCTGAAAATTTCAGCAAACACAAAGCTATCTTTACCTGGCTGTATTGCAGCTGAAAGAGATTTCAGTAAGAGAAACAGGGCTTCCTAGCCCAGAATCACAAATGTCACTTCTTTTAGTGTGATCACTTTGATGCTTATGCCATAGCTGAATGTTAAGTCTAGCATTTAAATAGCACACACATTTCAGAACACTACAATGAAAATACCCAGGAACCATAATTTAATCATCTATTTTTAAAGCATAACTATCCAATTTCTTAAAATAAATGAATGTCTTAACAGGAACTTAATATCTGTGCTTAAAGTTTTTTCCTCCATTTTCCAGAAGGAGGCTCTTTTGGGGACTGTGTAGTAGGCAAAATTTTACGCTATTTCGAAGCAAATTCATTTCAGCTGTATGATCATCTGGACTGATATATACATTGGGATAGAGTCACTTTACAGGTTGACCCATCACTTCCACTCCCTAAAGTGTGAAGAAAGCCTTTGAGGTGACATCAACAGTCAGGAGACCTTAGGACTAGAGTAATTCAGTCAAAGGAGGATGTGTTAAAGACAAGAAGCTGGTATGATTAATGTTATTGTCTTTATTTTCCCTCCCGCAAAGTTCTAAGATATTCCCCTGAATATCTTAAAATGAAGGTGATTTTCTAGATAACAGATATTGGTGAAGTATGTTCTTAAAGAAAGCTTTGCCTGGCTCCTCTGGGGCTAACTGCATAGGTCTTATCTCATGCGTCCATACATTCCATAGTGTTTTGGAGAATCTGGAGACTTCAAATGGAGTGCCTGCCATTCTCGAAACAGGACCTCCAAAGAACATACCTTGACAATCTGTGCTGGGGCACTGTAAGTGTTTAGAAATCAAAGAAACAATTTCCAGCAAGGGATTCAGAAAATGATTCATGAAGGAGGTGGGTCTTTGGAGAAACTTTGAAAGATGGGTATATGGTGAGTTGAGAGAAACGCATTTTTATAGGAGAAAATTCCAAGAGGTGCAGATGCTGCCTTCACTTGTACGTTTTGTTTTCCAACAATACAATGATCACAAACTCGTTTTTTAAAATTCTAACATTTACTTGTACACATTTGTGGGGTGCAGTATGTTGTTTCAGTACATGCATATACTACACAATGATTCTACTCTCTACTTCTATGAGAACCACTTTTTTAAGAAAAATTAGATTCCACATATGAATGAAGATTATGCGGTATTTATCTTTCTGTGTCAATTTTTAAGAAATAACTCCAGACAATTGTTTCTGACCACTGAATGAGTGTGTGTGTGGGTATTTTCCTTAAATAGTTAGACCCACCAAATAACATACATATTTTTTCTTTTGGCCTTAAGGAAATACAGAGTATAGAAGACCTTGATTCTTAGTTGAGCTGAAAAACACAGTGATGTGCTCTCTACACGTTGTCTGAGAGCTGCCAGAGATGAGCACATTCCTGAGTGATAGACAAACACACGCATACAGACAAGAAGCTCCACAAGAGCAGGGAGGGGTTCCATCCTGCATATGCAAAGAGAATGGCAAGGGCGAGTCGTGCAGGGAGCTGACTTTCTGTTTTTACATAATTTCATTCATTCAGCCTCCTCATTCACAATATGCAGATATTTAAGCTATTACCAAAATGTGGATGTTTACATGCTCTGGGCTGGCAAATCACTTTTCCAGTGAGTGCCAAGAATACAGAGACCCATCAATCAACAAGTGCTTATCAAGTGCCTGCTGTTTGGGGTAAGAACATTGTTCCACTCTCTTCCAAAGGATCTAGAACCTGGAAGAGGCCCTCAACTCCATTCTGCTCTCTTGGACTTTCAAACTTAACCTGCCTGCTTCGTGTGTCCTTTCAAATACCTCAGGGAGGTTTTGCAGCATCCTGGAGCCGTAGGAGAGGTGAAAGCTACCTCTTTTACATACTCTAACTGCTTTCTTGACACACCAGAGGCCCCTCTGTACTATTGCATGGGCTAGATGGGCACACATCCTCCTCCATTACAAATTTCTATAGGAGGCTGGCAAATGTCCTGTTGGCAGTTGGGGAGATGTTTGGTTACATTTCCATTTTCACACTAGTAGAGTTCTTAAGTTTATAGAGTGGTTGCTCCTGTTTTATTTCATGAGATATCTACAGGAAGCCTGAAAATTAGACATGACAAGTTTTTGCCCCATTTTACAGGTGCAACACAATGTGGCTTAGTCACTTTAAGTGGCCTAATTTAGTCACATGTTTATAACTGGCAGAGCTGGGACTTTAACCCAGCATGGTCATTCCCAGAGTCCAGTGCTGTCACCTGCATAGTAGAGCACAGGCTGTTTGCAGACTGACCTCAAATGACCAAAAAATGAGTAGATGCAATGATTCTGCAGGGATTCTGGGAAGAAAACACTGAAAGGGCCCAGTCTTGAGGGACCTACTGGACTAGAAGGAAAAGATAAAAGGATTTAATCATGTTTTATGATAAAAGTAGAGGTTGTTTGGTGAGATGGTTGGACTTATTGATTGACTTTTAATATATTTTGTTGGTGTAATGGTTTAATTTTCTTATCGCTTATTCAGGTTTGTCTTCTGGAAAAGAAATGAGGATTTTCATTTGAAGCTTGAACTCACTGGCTTTAGATTATTGTTGAAATAACTAAAAAAGAAATTGTGCATGCAACCCAGGAGAACACTCAGGCTTAATACATCTTTATTTAACTAGTGTTGTAATGTTTTTTAGATGAAAAGTGACAAGAAACATATATAATTAAAACACCCAATAACTTGTAAGGAATTATTAAAGATCACTTGGCAAATTGAGATATCCTTAATTTTTTGAGAATTTCAATCTCAGTTGAGATTGTCAAAAACTTGATAATGAACGCATTTGATTCTTCACAGAGATGACAAAGAAATTTGTTAGGAAAGTATCACTGTGGAAACATCTTTTGCTTATTGTAGTGGGAATAATGTTGCCTAGTGGCAAGATGGTTGGCATTCCCCGTGAAGCAGGGATCTCCCCAATTAGGTGAAGGCGAATGCTCCAGGCGTTATAAATGTGTGTAGAAATTATGCTGACATACATCCAAAGTACCTGCTACATTTTCAAAACAGCACTCTCATTTCCCTGAATTAAGTTCACTGGGAACAGCAAGTATGGTTTTTGTAGTTTCTTAGTGCCCAACAATAAATATTCATAGATACTTAAATGTTTATGGATAGATTCCTAGAAGGCTTTCTCTCCTTAGGTAGAAACAATATGTTTGTTCTGTTAGTTGGAACTAACTTTAAAGCTAGCTACATTAAACAGAGTATGATTTTTGAGCTATGTCAATAGCCAGAAGCACCTTAATATTTCTCCCATTACCTTTGATTTCACCATTAGATAATCATTCCTTAGTGTCTTGATAGGTTTTATTAAAATTTGTATGTGGAAAAGAGCATGAAATTTGGAATCATGGTACATCGGCTGCTGGTTGTATGACCTCTCTAAAATGGGATAAAAATGACAGTCTCTGTCCTCATTGAACCAGGTTATGTAAGTAATAAATGAGATAATGTTTGTAAAATGCTATATAATAGTATTTAGAAAGAATAAAAACATTGTAATAATATAGTAGCCCATGCATTTAGGAAGTAGTAATGCTTTAAGCTAATGTAAACTGATGATTCTTAAAATTTAAATTCTATCAGAGTCACTAAGGGAGCTTTTTGAAACTGCAGATGTCTGGGTTGCACACATAGAGACTGTATTCAGTAAATTTGGGATAGGGCTCAAGAATGCACATTTCTAAATGTCCACTTAAAGAGATTTTAATGTAGATGGTCCTTGCACAACTCTGTGAGGAATAAGGCCTTACATCGTTATCAACTGATATCTTCAACTCTTGGCTTTTATCTGGCTCTTTGTAAGCCTCCAACACATATTATCTAATTAACAATTCTTAGCAGTGAATGTTATATATCCAAAGGATGCAGAAAAATCACTTGGGTACAGGGAGAATGATGTAGGAAGGTATCTCAAACCTGATACCTTCACATTAGTGATCAATTGCTGTTGATAGAATATTAACGTGGATACTAACTAGTTGTTAAATCTATTGCCCTTTCCTTAGGAATGACTATCATACATGGAAAGTATTCATATAGGAAGTAGACTGCAAGAATATTCCCTTTAAAGGCTCAGAGCTATTGTTTTGATGGGATAAGATGTCCCTAGGTACAGTTCCCTCTTTGTTTTTGCTGTAGAGTTATACTTTTGACGGTTATATCCATGTACACATAGAATTTTAAAATCTCAGTTTGCAATCTCCTTTGGTCCTTCCATTTAAACATTCTTCGGGCCTCTATTCCCAATATCCTTAAAAAGGATTATTTTAGTCTACAGTGCAAACTAAGGGGTTTTGGGTTTTTTTTTTTCTTTTTTTAAGCAAAAAAAGAAAAAAAAAATCTCTTAATGGCTAACACTTTTTCCTTTGACCAAGAAAGTTTTGATGCAGCTTATATTTTTATTTCAGCATGCATTTCATCATATCCTATTTATAATGTTTTAGATTTTGTAATGTCTTTTCCCTTAATGTTTGTGATATTTCAATGTTAAATCTTTAGTGAACTTCCTCTCTCTTGGTCTTATTCTTAAATCATCTGTACCTTTCTAAAAATTGACATTCTAATGGGTTATAATTCTTCATTCTTCTTGACTTTATGTGGATGACAAATATACCTCTAGAATCAGAAACTTGGAGTACAAAGAGTGATTTTTAGCAATTAACCAGTTCCCATCCTAATTTCACAAATGAAGACTCTGAGACCTAGGAACGTTAAGTGCCCAATTCCCAGTTCAACAACATGTGTTGTGTGAATCACACGTAACCCAGACTCACAGTAATCTAACCATATCCCAGCCATCCTTTGTGAAGAATTTTAAATCAAGTAACTCCCATGGCAGTAAACAAGCTCTGAGAAACTGAAGAAGTTTTTCATTAAGAGTTTGAGAGTCTCTCTTATTTTTCCGAGCTTCTTTATTTTTTACAATTTACTTGAAATGAGAGCAACCATAACTCCTGTGTGCACCATTAAGCTGACAGTTTAAAATGTTTCCTTGCTTAATTTATATTACTATGGAGATTTTTTAAATGGAGAGAAAATAATGTCAGGTTGGGAAAGGTGGAGAATAGGTATTGAGAGGAAAAATTTTCTAATGTGAAAATCCTTGGGGATGTGAGGTTAAAGGAAAAGGATATGGCCTTGTTTTAATAGTCCATTCTCATGAATGAAAGGAGGAAAAGTATAACCTTTTATGGTTTTAAATTATTTCTGTCAAATGCTTAAGACATTTAGAGATCATTGGAATTTCCAATAATATTTGTTACTACTGACTATCATTATTACTGTAGAAGATTTGGAAAAAAGAGAAGTTGGAGAAAAAAAAATAGAACATCCATAATCATAATATCCTAAGACAATCACTGTTAAAATTATGGTGTATTTCTTTTAGTCATTTTTCCTTATATATTTAATCATTTTCAAAAATAGAGTCCTACTGTATAGATACTTTTGCAGCCCGTTTATTAAATTAAAAATACACAGGGAACATCTTTCCTTGAGATTAATGTTCTTCTAAAATGTCACTTTTTAGAGACTGCATGGTATTCCATCTGGACCATACTTATTTCACCAGTCCTTTTGATGTTGGGCATTTACATTATTTCCATTTAGAAATTTCATAAGCACCACTGTTACCAACGTTACATGATTATAAATATTGTGTTGTGCAAAATGTGTGGAACTTGTAAGTTAGAAGATACAGTTATTTCTGGGCTTTCGTACTCACTCCCAAGCTGAGTCCTCCTCCCCATGTATTTCCTCACATCACTACTATACCGCCCAGCATACTGGCCACCCCAGATTATAATTACTATTTTCATTCCTTATAATTTTATACGTTAAAAAACGGTTTCTCGTTTAACCATTTTACACTCTTTTAACTTCTACCATGTTTGAACATAGTCACATGTGGATTTGCCAAGAATACTTCACCAAATTGCCTGTTCACTAGCTTTCCCAGTCAGTCTAGTGGGGAGTACTTTCATTTACACTGATTTGTAAGAATACTTTATAAATGTTGTTAACTCTTTATTGTATTTATTGTATATGTGGCTAACATTTTTTTCTCAGTCAATTACTTATCCTTTAATTTTGTTTATGGTGCTATTAATATATAGGCATTTAATATTTTTCTATGGTCAAATCTATTGAAATTTTTCTCTAAAAATATGGTTAATTCCTTTTCTAGCTTTCTGCTCATCCTCCACCCTTTGGAAATGATTCTGCATGTTGGGGCATTATATATATTTCCACAGGCAGTAGATATTGAGCCAGCATCTACTCAGATAACTGTGATAGAAATGACAAGAGACATTTGGGTTAGAAGGTTGACCAAGAAAGAAGTTCTGGGTCAGGAGTGAAGTGCAGGGAGCTGCTACCAGCATGGTGAGGTCTTGGGGTATAGCAGTGAAATGGGGGCAAATAATTAGAAAATGAATAGAGGTTTCTTGTTCTTAAGAATGCTGCAGCCTAGAGAGGGGAGAGTGAGGGAACTAGATGTTATTAAGCCCTTCCTTTCCTCTGTTGCTTGCCATAGTGCTGAGCTGTTTAGGCATGCTATATGATGTCCTCCCCTTCAAAATGCTCTCTGTTGTGTGAATCACATGTTAACTGCTTCGCTTCAACAGGCAAGGATCCTAAGAGAACAATCAGAATACACATGTAACTAACACCACCCTATAAGATTAAGAAGCATAATAACTTTTCTTTCTCTTTGTTATTGATACATCCTTTTTTAACAAACAAATATCATAATTTAAGTACAATAACATACAAATTTTAAGTGTTGAACTCTGTGGAAAAATTATAACCTATCTATACCCTTATGTATTTACAATACAGATCAGAACATAGGACATTTCTGTCATTCTAGTCAGTGACTCTCAGTCTATGACTCAATCACAATGCCATCACCCCTGAAACCCAACCGCTATTCTGATATCTGCCACCATAAGTGATTTTGCCTGTCCTGAACTTGATATAAATGAAATCATGAAGAACGTTGTCTTTTGTGTGTTTTCTTTGGGTCAGCATAATACGTTTAAAACTTATCCATGTTTTTGTATGTATTAATAGTTGGCTGTTTTTTTATTTGTGAATGGTATTCCATTGTATGGATATACCACAGTTTGTTTATTCTCATGTGGGCGGACATTTCGAGTTTTCAGTTTGGGGCTATTATGTCTATGAGCATTCTTAAATGAGTTGTAGTCATAGTCATTCTATTGGGTGTATACCAGAAGGGGAGAGGCTGGGACAAAGGGTAAGCATTTGTTTAGACCCTGTCCCACAGTTTTCCAAGGTGATTATATGATTTTACACTCCCACCAGCAATATAGGAAAGTTCCAGTTTTTTCATATTCTTATTTACACTTTGTATTGTCAATTTTAGCTACAGTTAGGTGCATTCACAATTTTATTGTGGACATTCTGGCTAGACTCAGCAGAATAAAAATTAGTATAAATGTTTACTAGCTGAAGTTCCTTGGCTAAGAATAGCCTAAGCTTGTAGAATACATACTTTAAAGCATTGTTTAAGATAGCATCAACTCTATATAATTTACAAAGGATAACAAACTAAAAGATGAATGAATGCAGAAGGAACCATAAGTAGGTAATACCAAATAGTACCTGATAGAGTTTGTATGTGTTGTCCCCTCAAAACTCATGTGGAAATCTGATCCCCAATATGGCAGTGCTGGAAGCTGTTTGAGTCATGGGGGTGGACCCCTCATGAATGGATTAATGCTCTCCCTGGTGGAGAACAGATAGTGAGTGAGTTCTCACTCTATTAGTTCCCTGAGAGCTGATTATTTAAAAGACCCTGGCACCTCCCCCTCCTCTCTCTCTTGCTTCCTCTCCCCATGTGACCTGCTTGTACCCGCTGGCTGCCTGCCACTTTCTGCCATGAGTAGAAGCAGCCTGAGGCCCGTGCCAGATGCAACTGTCCCAGAATTCTAAGACAAATAAGCCTCTGTTCTTTATAAATTACCCAGTCTCAGATATTTCTGTTACAGCAACACAAAACAGGTTAATGCAGTACCTGAAGATAAGGTTTCAAGTGAAAACTTTAAGTATATCAAAGTCTAAGTTTTTCCCTTCTTACAACATGGCCCCTTTTGGTATTCCTCTCTTTCTCTTCCATTATATGCCCCAGCCTGCAGCTGCCAGCCTGCAATTTCATTTAATAGCAAACTGTTATTTTCAGAAGTTAAAATACTTATGAAAAAGTGCTTTCTAATTTTATGTGTGCTAAGTTGCTTGCTGTCTACAGATACAGCAAGTACAAAATAATAATTTCAATAAACATTTGAGGAAGAAAATTATTTTCTTAAATTGAAGAAAACTTTATCATTTAAGGTAATTGCTGCTGAAATTGTTTTATAGTTTTAGTTGAAATTGCTTGTTAATAATTGCTGGCATTTATTCAGTTCATCTTTCAGCACAATGTGCACAATACATTAATCCATGTGCTAAATATTAATATTGGACTATGAATATAAATAAAATACTTAAAAATATGAACAGTCAATCCACTAAATGAAAAACATAAAACATATAGTGTGACTACTTTTCTGTTTTGATAAAAACATAAACACTGTATGAATGTAGGAAGAAGAATAAAATGTTTACTTTGCAGTTCTTTTTGAAAATCTATTCAAACACAGATCATGCTTAGAAACTTTCTCTGCTAAATACATTTCTTCCAAGTCCTTATTTTTTTTTGAAATGCTAATCATTTTATTAGAGTCTACAGATTAAACAACTGTGAAGAAGGAAAAGTAATATGTTGACATCTTAGCTTTTTAACATGTTCACAAATGCTATTAGATCAATTGTTTAGATAAAGGATAACAAACACATATAAAATGTTAGTGAAAAAATAGAGCACATTTTCTAATGTTAATTTGTATGTGACATTTATCTCCAAGTTGAATTAGGATCTCAAAAATAGTCCTAAAATCAAAATCAAGCTTCTTCTGATCCTAAATTCCAGATAATTATTAGAATACTACTGTTAATGATAATGAGGGCAGATAGATACATTGATATTAAAATGTGCAGTAAGAATAAGGCAATGGACTTTGAGTTAGGCAAACCTGGAATGTGAATTCCAGCTCTGCCTGGAGGTGTGACTTTAGACAAGTTTCCTCATCTGTAAAATGAGAGTCATACTGACTCACTTTCTTATGATATTTGAACGGATATGTAAAGTACCTGTCACTAGAGCAGCAACAAATTCAGTCCCACTTTCCTTTAGTGGGGTTGGGAATACTGCTCTTCTTTTGCTCCCCAACTTCTTCCCCCTCCATTCACATCTTCCCTTCCAGTGATCACCAGTCCATAGGACCTGTCCTCCAAAAGCCGCAGATTCAATGGCTTTATATGAGCACTCACCCTTTCTAGTCTTCAGTGCAGGGAACACTAGGTATCCTCACTTTGTTATAATTCATTCTTCCCTTGGCTTCCACTTCACCAAACTACATTGTTTTCTTTCCATTTAGGTTGTTCCATTCTCTCCCTCCGTATTAGTCCATTTTTGTTGCTTATAACAAAGTACACTAAACTGGGTGATTTATAAAGAAAATGAAATTTATTGCTTACAATTTCTGAGGCTGAGAAGTCCAAAGTCCATCTGGCGGTAGCGACAGTGACCCAGGGGTCTCACATTGCAAGATGGTGGAAGCAGAGAGAACAGAGCAGAGAGAAAGACAGACTCTCCTCTTCTTTTAAAGCTGTCAGAACCACGCCCGACCACCATTTTTAATCCATTCACTGCTGCATGGTCCTACAATCCTCTTCAAGTCTCCACTTTTCAATTGCCTAGTAGGATTAACCACCCTCTTAACAGTCACAGTGGGGGCCAACTTTCTAATACATAAAACTTGGGGGACACAATTCAAGCTTCAGGGAGTTTTGGGGGGACATAATTCAATTCACTACGCCCTCTTTTCCAGTTTTTCTCTTTTCTTCTCTTTTCTACCAGAATATAGAAATTCTAGGTTTTCTCCTCTCTGTCTTCTTTCTCTTAATTTTTAGTGATTTTGTCAATCATTCTTATTTATATCCCCAGTGTCAACTGTTCTGCTAGATTTTTAAACCCTTGCTGGGCTTTTTCCACCTGAATTTCTGTACAGGACATCAAAGTCCAACAATAAAAGTGAGCACACCTTCCCCACAACCAGAAATTTTTCCAGATTCAGATTTTGGCCTAATGATGATATAATCCAAGGAGCATCAATTAAGAAAAAGAGTGTCAAGTGTTAAATAAAAATGACCACAGCTGCTGCAGAGCTATCTGCTATGAGAAGTGTGACTGAGGAAAAGTTGCAGTGGAAAGAAATAGAAGCTTGAGCAATTGAGTTGGAAATGACTTGGGCACACTTTACAAAAATGTATGGCTATGTGAATACATTTCTAGGGTTCTCACCACCTTGGGCTCTAATAGGAGTCCAAGCAAGTGAGTGCCCCTGAAGTTTTAGACTCATTAGCTTTAAGTAAGTTGATTTGATCTTCCTGGCTTCCCTAGCTCTTAAATGGCACCCTCACTTTGGGGTTCACTAAGGCTGAAAGCCTTTACATTAATTTCTTTTTCTCTTTGGCCCTGCATCCAATCAGGTGCTTAATTACTGATATTGCCTCCATAGTGTTCCACTCCTACTGCTGCTACCTGGTTTAGGCCCCTGTGACCTCTGTGGAGACCATTTGCATAGCTTTCTTTCTGGTCCTCCTGCCTCTAATCTCCTTCTACTCAAGCCTACACCCTGCTTGATGTTTAGTCTTGCTGAAGTATTGCTTTCTTCCCTCTCCTACAAAAGTAAGTTCAAATAGTTCAAATTCTCAAGTCTCGTATTCAAAACTGTCCCTTTCTTGGCCCCAGTCTTATATTTTACATAGTTTTCCTGCTCTTTCCATAACTCCCTATCTGCTACCCACCTCAAAATTCTCACTGAACTACAAGGACTTTGAGTTTCTAGAACATCTCTTTATCTTCTGGCCATAGATACTTACCATTTCTACTTGTTAGAACCTCATTTATTAAAATGAAGTAACATTTTCTTTAACATGGCATTTCCCATATTTTCTAGCTTATTGACTTGCTTATAGTACATGTTCCGTAAATGTTTGCTTAATGAACAGATATACATAGGCATATTTTGCAAAAGGACTTAGAGAAAGCTAAATCAAGTATTGATTTTAAACTCTGCATTTTTCTTTAAACCATGATGCTTTTCACTGAATCATTTACAAAGTTAGAATATTGACTTCCCAGTGGTTTAAATAAAACTCGAGGCTGTGAAGAAGGTTTTCCATAGGTGGTACATCTACTCGTTTCCTCAAACTCACACTGTTTAGTCTTCTCATCTTCCATTTGGTTCTCCATCGTACATCACAGGGGCTTCTATGCAGTCTTTCATTCAGAAATACACATTGAATGCTCAATATATGCTAGGAACCATGTTTCTTCTTTAGTTACTCTAGTCTCATAGTAGGAGGCAGATTTGAAACTGAAACATTATAAAAGTAGTGGTTCTCAAAGTGTGATCCCCAGACCAACAGAATCAGCATCACCTGGTGACTCATCAGAAATACAGATTTTTGTGTCACCCCCTAAACCTAATAAATCAGTAACTCTGAGGGTGAGGCTTATGCAATTGGTAGTTTAACAAACACTCCAGAAGATTCTGCTGTATGTTAAAGTTTGAGAACTACTGTTGTAATGTATTACTCAAGCAATGTCAGACAC
Organism: Galeopterus variegatus; assembly: GCF_000696425.1. NCBI lineage: Eukaryota > Metazoa > Chordata > Mammalia > Dermoptera > Cynocephalidae > Galeopterus > Galeopterus variegatus. The sequence goes on from NW_007726236.1 coordinate 581,676, forward strand.
TGGATAACTGTATAGGGTACAGTGACCCTACAGGGATTTGTTAATAGAGTGGAATAAGGCATCTGAAAGAGTGTTATGGAGGATATGACCTATGAGCAGAATCTTGGAAGAACATTGGCTACGGTGTTTTATGCTTGAATTCTACTAAATTCTAATGTATTCTGCCATACAACTAAATCATTTCAACTTTTCAAAATCATGGTAATGAAAAATAACACCAAAATTATTTTATAGTAGGGAGAGCAATCATCATTTTAGAGTATGTTTTAAAATGTTAATAGTCTGATTAATACGGAATAACATAAAGATAAAACACTGCTATCAGGGAAGGACTGTGTTCAAGGCTAATTTTATCCTTTAAAATTTAACTTCGTGAGCTTAATTTTTAAATTTTAGCTTTAGAATTTAATTTTTCAAGAATTACTATTTTCTACAATTTGGGATGAACAACTTGAAATAACTAAAGGGAAAAATAAAATAGCATTGATTTCTAAGCAAAGCTTTGGCAAAGGCAAGGAATGCATATATTTTTAAATTCATATCCTGCCTCTACTCATCTTTATTAGTTGTCAAATCTAGTGATAGATTAGAGAGCTTTTCCTTGTTACAGAGTAGCATAATTCTAAAAGAGTTATCACCTGAAAAATTATTATTGTCAATTCCTTGTTCAAACTGTGTGTGCAGACTGAAGAAAGCATCTCTTAGTGATCAAATATACTACACATAATCCACCATAAAAACTTAATACAGAAGCAAGCAGAATGGTTCTTGACGGGCCAAGTTAGTAACTCCAACCCTTTTGCCTATACCCCACCAAAGCACACCACCAATTACAGAGTATTTGGAGTGCCTGTTGTCATTATTTTTGTTGTTTTTAACTTTTTAAATGAGTGTTTTGAGGCTGCTCCTGTTCTCTTACAGAGCTAAGGTGATATAAAGGAGTGGGCTTGGTAGTTTTTGTGGTAATCTTTTAGTTAGCTCTTTCTCCAGGTAACCCTCCTTGATTGTAACACCTGAGCAATCATCTACTGCTCAGCCCCTAGATTCAACCCAGTGTAGCTTGAAGAGCATACAATTTAGAGGTGGTTCTTTCTCGACATTATGATTTTTTAGCTCTGTGACCACAGGTGGATCACTTTCCTCAGCTAAGCTTCAGTTATAACTTGGCTAACTCTCATATGTAAAAAGGGGATGATAAAATATATTACAGTAAGTTCAAAAATTAAGTGAGTTTTTTTACATCATTTAGTGTAGCATGTGGTATGTGTGTTCATAGATATTTGCTAGCTAATTTTAGTTGGCTTTTTATTATTCTATTATTATTTTATTACAATGGAATGGAATGTGGAATGGAATATTATAAAAGTATTATTGTAGAATGAAAGGTAGTTTTAAAGTTACTGAAAAGTAGAGTTAATTACTGCTAATCTCTGTAATTTTTCTCAATTAAAAACAAAATCAACTGATTACTTATTATAGTGATGAATATGCTAATTATCCTGACTTTATCACTACATATTGTACACAAATACTGAGACTCTACTCTGTACCCCACAAAAATGTATAATCACTTATGTTTCAATAAAAAAAAATTAAGAATAAGGAAGTATGAAACAGAAAATAAGCTAGGTTGTGGGTTCTCAGGTGGAACCAAGATGATAGGAAAGTCTTAGAAACAGGAAAATAATAGGAGTGTTCTATTGGCTTTTTCTAAAAAGGAAACCAGCATTCAGCATAATGTACAAAAACAAAAACAAACAACAAAAAAAACATAGCCTGTCTAAATATTTAAGTGTTGTTCTTGTTTTGAATCCAAAAGAAAGTCATTTGTTTTAAGAATCAAGATAATATAAGAAATAAAATATCTGCAACAACAATAAGTAAATAAATAAATAAACAAATAAATAAATAAATGTAAAGAAAAGGCACCGTACCTCTCCTATTTGCTATCTTTTGAAAGGTAGCTAATATTCAATTACTCCCATTTCTTGATAAGTACCACTATTTAGGAAAACAAATCTTAATTTTGTAATGTTAGGAGTCTCACTGATTCTCACTCCAAATTTATAAACCTATGCACTGTTTAAACTCTTTAAAATTCAAAAGTATAAATTGTGTCACTTGTCCATAGGATGAAAAAGGTGAATCTTCCTATATTTTACGAACTTCAGTTTATTTCTCCCAGTGAACAAATCTCAGTTCACTCCTTGTCCTAATAGGAATATTGCATTCGATAACCTAATCCCTGTTAGTTCCATCATTTCTTAGATTTAGGAATACAGATAGGGAGTCAATATGAGTTGGACCAGTGACAGTGTCATATCGGGTATTTCTGGATAATTTACGCATCTCTTTGGTGTAGAGCCATGCATTCCAGTGACACATTTTCTTTTATGTTCTGGTTTGCCTGTGTTCTATGCTATCTCTCTGAATTGCATCATGGCTAGAGGCCAAAGGACGCTTTTGTTCCAATGAGACTGCCTAATGTTAGTGTTTACATGGTTACTGGCTTTGGGACTTTGGCTTTAGAGGGTGATGATTTTCTCCTTGCTTCCTAGGCTTTCCAGTTGTTAATAATCAATCCTGAATGCCTGAATTCTTTCAGGAAGGCAAGAACTTAATTTGCCACCCCAGATTTCCCTACACAACTTCAGGGCTGTAGTAATTTGGCATGACAGAAGGTGTGTGCTGCCAACAAATTATCAGAGGATAGAAGAGTACAAACCATTGCTGTTTGAATCAGATGGCATTCAGTGCACATTCCATTAGTTCAATGAATAAAACAGCCAGACTCCTGAGTGTTTGTGGTCCTTCTCTTCATATCCTCATCAGAGCAGCTGCTGGGATCAGCCCCCTCTCTACCTCATGGTTGTGGCCTCTGCTTATCTTCACACGCCTGAGCTTAATTCCACATTTTATTTCCATGACCAGGAATACCCTTCTCCTTCCTCTGTGATTTTAAGCTCCTGTCCATTCACCCATTTTCTCTAAATCCTAACTCTGCTTCTGCTTCCTCCTGGAAGCCTTTATTAGGTATTCCTATTCCCACTGATTTGTCTCTCCTTTGAAATTCTGTGTCACTTAAAGTCATTGCCAAATCATTTGGCATTTTGTTATATTGTTCCCCATATTTCTTCAAATTCACTCTGAATGCAGAGTTTCTCTTCCCAAGCATAACATCCTTATGATAAGATACTATGTTTCTTCTCTGTTCCATTACCAAACAAACTCATCTCTACCTGCGGACTATCCTGATACTAATCACATACTAGACACAAGACTCAGGTATAAGACTAAAGGAATATTTTTAAAATAACTTATTTTTCGTCTGACTAAATAGGAATAAATTGTTTTAAATGTTATTGTTCAAGATCCTTCTAATTAGAATTATTAGTCACTTGAATCGATGACTTTAGAATGCTGTGGGAACTTTTCACAGCTAAATTGTTGTCGTTTATTAGTTTAGAATTGTCCTGGCTGTAGGAAAACTTACTGAGGAGAAGTGAGGGTGTGGCCAGTTAGAAATCTCAGTATTTCCAGGAAAATATTAGGTTTTGATAATACTGTCTATTACCCACATACCTCCTGTTACTACAGTGCTTTGCCCTCTGGGTAAGAGAGGAGCTGAGTCTTGCCAAGTAACCATGTTGTATTTCTAACAAGAAAGATGGTGTTTTGAGTTAGAGCTGGAGGAGACAAGGATAGAGAGGATGATCGGGAGGTGAAGTTAGAACTTGGGGAACAGAGGGAGGATGAGAGGAGGTTAGGGCTTGAACCAAAGGATTGCAATAGGGTATGGCTGAAAGCAGCTTCTCTGACCACATCCAAGATTCCAGGCTATGGGGTCTTCCTTGCATTTAAGGTGCCACTTTGTTCTCTCCAAGCAGTTCTTACACAGTTTTCCTCATGCAGGTGCTTCCATACGAGCTGCTAAATGCCTAGAAACCAGGCAAATTACACAATTGATTTTGTAAATTAGTGCTAAGAATTGAGTTATTTTCTCACAAATTAGTTCAGTAAGTTTGGCAAAAGTAATTAGGGTGGAGGGAAAAGGGTAAGTAACAGAGAGGAGGGCTTTCCTTTTAGGTCAAAACAAGTGATTTTGCTCCAGGTCGAGTCAGTCAGTTGTCCCCTCTCTTTATAACAACAGAATTCAGACATTTTGGACATGAAATTTGAGGCCATTGTATCTCAGTACAGTGACTGAACACTGCTGGACACTCAATAATGACTGTGGTCATCAGCCACTGAAACATGATGCTACATTCTGTGAAGCATAGTATTTCTAATTTTATTTGTTTTTATTTTGCATAATGCAACTGCAATATATAATTAATGATGAGGGAATGCTGTAAAACAGAACCACAAACTAAACTAATTAAACAAGCAGACATTTTCAACTCTTAGTTGGCATAGCTAGAATCATTATCCCACTGCCACTACGAAGATATATGACTCAGAGAATGTCCCAATTTAACCTACAGTTTTGCCATGTCTTTTAAATGTGATTTTTTTACAAAAATCCAAAATTCTAAACATTTTAAGCATAAAAGCAGAGGTATTTTTATTAATTTAAAATTGTTAATTATAATTATAATTATTAAATTGCAATTAACTTAGTAAATGTACTTCTTTATTGTGAAAATATTTTATATTACAAAGTCATATAATGCATGTGTATAGAATGAAGTATAATTATAAATTGAAAAACTCTGTGCCCAGCACGTGACTTAAGAAAACAATATCCGAAACGCCTTCCTTTCCATCTGAGATAGTTACATATTGAATTTTGTGTTAATGATCTTCTTACTTTTTAATATAGTTTTATCACATGTGGGAGTATATGTATCACTAAATGGTATATTGTTTAGTTTTGCCTGTTTTTTTTTAAATTTTATATAAATGGAATAATAGTGCTTATATTCTTTTGTTTTTGTCTCTCAAACTTGTTTGAAATTTATTATAGCATTTAATTCATTCATTCCTACCACTGAATATCATTCTATTGAATGAGTCAATCACAATATTTTTATCAATTTTACCACTTATGGATATTTGAGTAGTTCTGAGTTTTTGCTCTTATGAACGGGCTCCTTCAACCTTCTTTTATATGACTGAGGGTCATGCACAAGAATTCCTCTGAGGTGTAGTCCCCAAAACTCAAATAATTGAGCAGGGACTTTATCAGAGGGACAGGTGATAGACAAAAGGTCCCAGTTGGAATGGAAGTGTCTTACTACTTCCCCAGAGTCCCACTGCACATTTTTTCTCTCCATACCATCTCACCAAATCCTCTTCCCTCAACATTTGTACTGAATATGGGAAACACATCTCATCCTGGACAATATAGCCCTCAAGCTTCTAACTAAGAGCTCAAAAGCATGACATACAGAAGGGTACCCTGGAAGAAAGCTCTTTTCCTCTACACTCTGATTATCTCCTTTCTCATTCTTTCTAAATAATAATACCAACTCCTCCACCTCATGCTGTTTTCTGCTTTTCTGGTTCAATGCCAATCCTTTTCTTAGCTCTCTAGCTCCTAATCCTCCTGATCAAATTCCTGAAGTCTTTTAAACTTTGTTCCACCTTACCACTTTTCTCCAAAGATGAGACTATCACCAGTAATTTTCAGAAGAGGAGAGCTGTTTCTATACTTACAAACTGACCTCTGAATACAACTTCAAAATAAGCAGTACTGTGGTGGTTAGTCTCCATATTACTCTTGATTTTATCCTTTGATAATGCATCTTTTAGTAAACTAGCCTCTGTGGGCTAGCCTAGGAACCTGAGCGCCATTTATAACATTTTTAAGGGAAAGTTAATATGGAGCTTTGAACAACTAGCTTACAAATGGACTTTGGAATACAGCCCATTTATAAGATGGGCACTGACTGTACAGGAGACAATTTACATCAGTGTTTGGGCTGGGAGGGAAATGCCTTCTATTAACCAGCAATGCCGCAGATTTGAACATTGCACATTTGTTTTGTGTAATTTTCCATCTAACCATGAGCAAAGAGCATGATTGAAGTGCTGCTGATTATGTCTAATATTTATAGATTCCATTTTAGTAGAGCAGTCTGCTATATTCCATCGTTCTATCTTAATTCTAAATATGATTTCATTGCCTCCCCTCCTTGGTCACCCAGCAACAGAGCAGTGAAGTAATTTACCTTGCAGTTTAGTAACTTTTAATTGCCTGTTCAGTTTCACTTGATTCTGAGAAAAATGGAGCCTGTGCAGTTTTACTTGCCAGAACCTCAATTGTTTAGCACTTAAATACAAAAACAGGAAAAGTGCTCACATAGTCTCTAGAGAGAAAACAGAAAGGAGATCCCACTGTGTTTTATTGTGGTTGTTACTGTTTTGTGTGTCTGTGTGTTTAAGCATCAGAGCATTACTTAGAAGAATATATACCACTGATGATTTACGAATGGTAGAATTATCAGCAATGTATATTTTCTCATTTATATTTCTTTTTTCTAAGAATATATTACTTTATAATCAGAAGAAACAAATATTTCCAAAGCAGGGTAAAATCATGGCATTTAAAGCTGGGAAAAGACTTTTAGAGATCACCTAGATCAGCATCCTCATTTTATTTTATTTTATTTTTTAAATTTTACTTATTTAGGCAGCTGGCCAATATAGGGATCCAAACCCTTAGACCTTGGTGTTATAACACTGTGCTCTAACCAACTGAGCTAACCGGCCAGCCCTTTCCTCATTTAAAAAGTGAGAAAAATGAGGCCCAGAGGGATTCAAAATTTGCTTCAGGCCTCCCACGACTCCGGCTAGAACCCATGTGAGCATTATTGTATGTACTGGTTGGTTTTCTCTGGCTCTTGGCATTAGTCTTAATGACCTTCGTGGAGATATACATTCCTAGGAATCTTTCATTCTTACTATCTTACATTTACGAAGAAAATATTCTTATATTTTCACTTGCACTTCAGCACTACTAAATACTCTTAATCTGAACACAAAGGCATTTAAAAAATAGATTCAGAACATCACTGATTTCAGTGCATGTATAATTATATGGAATGAATTTTTTTTTCTCTGAAGGATTAGAGCTCTTCTAGGCTTATGAGTGATGAAAGATGAAAGAAGAAACCTGATCATTTTTAGTTGTGATGAGTTGCTTCTGATTTGACCTGAGGAGGAAGGGAACGGTGAGATGGAGTGTTTTGTAGAGGTTTTTCAGAGAGGTTGTTTTGTTTTGGGTGTTCTATTTTGTTTTTTTGTTTTTTCATATTTAAAATTGCAGGACTCTTTTCTTTTTTTCCCCCTTCCAAACAAAATCATACAGAGCACATACAGGAAATAGATGAAAGTAAATCTTATCTTTTGAAGCAGGAAAGGTGTCTGCTGAAAATAGCATTTCTTAGTATTCTTCAGTATTCAGGTGAGAGGAAGACTAGATTCTACCATCAAAGAGTGAGATCTCCAGATAAAGACTCTCCTACAGCTAGAATCTACCTATTCAGAAGCTTTCATCTTAAGCATGGAAAATACATTTTTTAAAAAAAAGTCTTTGGGGTTCCCAGATACTCAAGAGTGAACAAGCAATTGTGTGATTGTTTGTCAATAATTATATTGATTAAACTACGTTATGTACTGTCAGGTTAACTAAGTCCCTGTGCCCTTTGCTTTTATGCTAATATATAAATCATTTAGAACAGAGCTCCACATTACAGCTGCCGGGCAAAGTCCCCATGCCCAGATTCTATCTGCCGAGTGGAACATGAACAGGTAAAATCATGAAAGTCTGAGACATTTATCTTCAGTCTCCTCAGCTGCCTTTCTTCATTTTTTCTTTTCCCTTAAGACATTAAATATCTATGTAATCCTGATGTCTTCCACAAAAGGAAAGATCTGATATCAGTCGTTTACACTTTCGTTTAATTGGGCTGGCTACTCTGGGACTGAGATGCTGTTCACGACCTCAACTAGGTAATAGCATAGTATCCTTGCGAGCTTGCTATCTGCCTAAGCATCCAGTTCCTGCTGTGCACTGTGATGTATGCCCAGATTCTCTCTGTTCACAGCCTCCCCATCACCACGTATTCAAGGGGTGTAAAGCTTTCTGGCACCCACATAGTAGATTATGGCCTCAACAAATGGCCTCAGGGACTATAGTTTACAGAGCAGGGAGACAGCTTAAGGGGATTTGGCTTGCCCTTTCTTCTGTTTTTGTGGTTCCTGATTGTCAAAAATCTCGAGCATCCTAAGTGTATAAATAAATACTCAATCTAGGGGCTTGGAGGAAGAATATTAATGTCACTGAGGAATCATAATGATATAATCGTGAGAGGTTAGGCTGGGAATGGGGTAAGTGAGGGTGAAAAGAATAGAAGGTAAAAAGATCAGAGTACAGTTAGCCACCATGCCAGCCTTGATTAATAGACATGGATACAATAGTTCTTGAGGTATTAGAATGTACACTACAGTTTTGAAGCTCAGTTCAAACTCTTCTTCATCAGAAAAAATTTCCCTGCCTATGTCATTCCACGGAAATCTCACCTTACGTTATTGTTTGTAACATTCATTGACCTTTAAATACTGTTACCTTATACTTTTAATTATCTCTCAATAAGTATGACTAGTGTCTATAGCTACCTAAAGCGGTGACTGTCAAGGGAGCCTCAAGAAGTCCATCCGAGTTCCCCGGCATGCTCTAACAAGTTGCACATGTAATGTTCACGCACACTCACGTTTGAGAATCACTGCCTCCTTCAAAACCTAAAATTCTTTAGGACTGGCTGGTTAGCTCAGCTGGTTAGAACATGGTGTTATAATACCACATTTAAGGGTTCGGATCCCAGATCCTGGTACTGGCCAGCTGCCAAAAAAAAAAAAAAAAAAAAAAAAAATTAAAAAAAAAAAAAAAAAAAAAGAAAAATTAACGAAACAAACAAACAAAAAGCCCCTAAAATTCTTTAACCAGGAGATAAAAAGTGGTTTATTTTTGCTATTGTTTTTGTTCATTTGTTTTTGCTTTTTTAACTGGTGATCAATGAGTTTACTGAAATTGCAAGAGGTTTGCAAGAGGTTTAGTTGGCTTGCCCTGTGGAGTAAATCTGATATAATCATTGTCTAATGACTGGATGAGAGGGAACAAAAGGATTCATAAAGGCAGTGAGATCTCCTAGTCCCAAAACACACCTCAGTTTTAGCATGTGTGCCGGGTGGGAGCCAGTGGGGGATTTTGGTTATCCATTCAATAGACTAGTCTGTACTGTCAGAGTGGAAAATATAGAATGTGTTGAAAATGTAAAAGCACTGTTCAAAACAGTTAGATGGAGAATTTAGATTATGGTTCTGTGACCATGTATAAACACTGCAAAATTTCCCAAGATAAAAAGATAATAAAAACAAAGAATAAACAACCATCTCTAGACTTACCACTATCATACCCACATCAACTGTACCTGCACCATTGTCTTCTTTTTTCTTTTCCCTCCACACATGAACTGTTCTCCAACCCTGCTTATCATGGTTCAACTTCCAATAGCACAATCTTTCAATCAAAGTAAAAAAAAAAAAAAAAAAAAAAAAAAACAAGATCCTGAATCAGTGCATATCCAGGTTCCTCCTCTGAAGCTAGAAATCTCAAAATTTGGTTGGACTGACAAAGTGTAGACTTATTAGCTGTCTTGCTCAGGAGAAAATTGCCAAGCAAATTAAATTGCATTGATGGGTACATTGGGTCAAATTCGTATAACAGTGAACCAATACAGTGATTGTTACTGATAATCAAGAATTATTGCATCAGTGTTTATTAATTAAGGCCAGGATGGTGACTAACTAAATTCTGTTCTTTTTGCCTTCTATTCTGGTAACTCCCGTTATCCAATTTGCACCCTAACTTCTCTTGATTAAACCATTTTGACTTAATTCCTTAACATAATGTTCCTCCTTTAAGTAACTAGGTATTTATTAATATATTTATGTTTATTTTGGTTTATATATATTTATTTTTATATTAGGATACTCCTGAATGTTTTGGCAATTGGGAAGCACAGATAGTTGGAAGGCCAAGACAAATATCCCTTCAAACAGTTTCCCTGCCCTAGGATTAAAATAATAGTGAAGGAACTTTTATTTTTCTAAAAGAATGCATCTTTTCCCCACTTTTTATATAATGCAATTAGTTTTTGATTGTTGTAATTTAAGATGCAAATATCAGTGGCTGAACATTATTTAAAGACCATCATGACATACCAATAAAGATTATTGTAGGGTCTTCTTGAGTTGGTTTCCACAGCATGTGTTATTATGTGTAAATTGCACCCACAAATTAATGGATAACAAACACTTGTGGATCATATCAGTCTATGCACATAAAATAATTTTGGATACTATAACATTTTCTATTTTCTTTTCTCTGTTTGGCTTCTTTATTGTGTTAAATATAACAAAACATACTTAAAAGTGAACTGAACATAAATGTATGGCACAGCGAATTTATCACAAAATAACCCCCTGTATAAATACCAGGTGGGCCAGATCAGTACCCCAGAAACTGTCTTCATGCCCCATCCCAGTCATTTCCTAGTTTCTGATTATCCAGAGCTAACCATTTTTTCACTTCTGTCCCTAGAGTTTAGTTTTTCATATATTTGAAATTTATATAAATGGATCATACAGTACATGTCCTTTGCGTCTTCTTTCACTTTCTTGTGGGAAATTGTAGTTCATTTTTTTTTATTGAGGTATAGTATTTTGCTTTCTGAATATACCAAAATGTACTTGTCTTATTTCTTATTGATGGACATTTACATTTTTTCCAGTTTGGGGCTATTATAAATAAGGCTGCTCTGAACATTCTTGTGCATTTCTCATGGTGCATATTTACACACATTTCTATTGGGTATAAGACAGGACTGAAATGTGGAATGCTGGACCACAGGGTTTGTATATCTGTAACTTTAGCAGATGATGTCAAACTATTTCCCAAAGTGGTTATACAAATTTACATTCCCACCATATCTTGTCTACTGTTGGATATTGTAAATCTTTTAAATTTGTGACAGCTTGAGAATTGTTTATACACCTTCTGTGTTTCCTTTGGAATTTGTTGTATTGGCTTCCCTTTTCCAAGAGAGTTTCCATTTGTATCTTGGGGCACAGATAAAAACAAACTTGTTCAATACTTCTGGGTATGGGAACAAATACCACTGGAGATATATGTTTTTATATTTGAGGACATAGAAGCAAATGCTCCTCTAGCAAGTATTCTTTATATCATTTGAAGACACCATGTAATTCATATAATGTAACCATTTGGATATTTTTACATTCTAAATTTCTAATTGTAATTTGGCACTTATTTTTATAATGAAATATATTTTTTCAAGTTCAAAACTAAATGTTGTATACTGAGTAAAAAATATATATTTTTTAATTTTTTCATCACTGTGTCTTTTTTCTCCCAAATTTCTAGTTCTTCACCAGCAATACCCTGAATGATATCATAAACTCTGTCTGCCTCTGTGATTGTTAGGGGAGGGCATAACTGGCTGACTGGAATGGTCAATCCAGGCTCAGATTGTCAATACACAGTTTCTTTTCTTGGTCTCATGAGGATTTAAAGCTCATGAGGGAACCAAAACATACACTCCATAAATAGTTTTCTATCTGTCACAATGCATATCTCTATTCAAATCATCATTCTTAGTTTGTAAATAGAGACTGTCCAAAATTACCTCTTGGTAATTCATTATCAGGGAAGATTTTATCTTTTATGATGCATTCTTTTCAGATATTTTGTTAAATTGAAAATTATGGAACTCCATTGTGATTTGATTAAGCAATCTTTGAAATTGGTTTCTAAAGAATAGATAAAACAACCCTTGACAATCATGATCCTCTGCAAGCATGTGCTATATAATGCCCTATATAATAGAAGCGTTGGTGACATTACTCTCCTTAGTTTTTTTCTCCCATGTGAAATTAAAAAAGGCTGCACTTTTGAGTGTGTGCATATATATCTAAAGGATTTAACAGTTATGCAGTCTTTTCCGCTATCTAGGAAAAAAATGGAACTTTTAATGTGCAAACTATAGGATGCTGCATTTGTTTTTTTCAAAGTTTTTAATTTGAAAAATATTAAGAAACAATAATATAAATAAAATCACCCATTATGCTACCGCATGATAACTATAAATACAACACTATAACTTAGGATGTGTTCCATTTATTCTGTTAGTTTCTTCACAAATTTTTTCTCCTCCTTTTTCTCATGTTATATAGGTTATATAAACAAATGTAATTATGCATATATATAAACATATACATATATGTTTTAAAAAATGGGGCCATGATATCCATAGTGTAGTATATGGATGGAATTTGGGTGTGTTCCCCAGTGATTCTAAAAGAATCACATTGATTAATATTTGTTACAGGTTTAATTTTTGAAGTAATAAGTAGTAGTAATTAAATTGATCAATTATTCTGTAATAAGTCATTTGAGGACAAAATGCACGTATACATTTGCCTGAGGAGGACTCTAATTTAGCAGCCTGGAATCCAAATAGAAATAAAATATCATTCCAGGAGTACAGGATGTAGTGCTGGAACTGAGCAACCTTGGGCACAAAGGATTGTTGCTTCTTTCAAAGCTTCATTTTGAATGAAATATATCGAGTGGCAGTTGGTTACTTTTTCTCCCTTTATAGTGTTGCAATTTTAGTTTTCTATAAATATGTGCAAAAAGTTAGAGGACCAAAGAATTCCTTTTACCCATTGTAAGGGGACTGGTTCCAAGTGGCCAGTTAAGTTATCCAAGAAATGAAAGAAGGAGGCAATAAACAATTTTGGTCAAAATAATCCATGAGCAGCCCAGGCTGCTTGAAATGTTGCCTTAGCATATCCCAACTCAAATTGGAGCAAGAAACTTTCTCTTTCCTCTTGTACTGCATTTCCTCTCTGCTCCTAAGACCCAAGGATGAAGCCAGAGACAACAAAACTATATTTTAGCTACACTCATCATTGACTAAATACTTGTGGGCTGATTCTGAAATGTAATATATTATTTTGATTTAATAATGCATATTTATTAAATACTTATTTTGCTTAAAGCTGAGAACACTAGGAAATTTCTGTGCACAAGGAGTTTTGGTGGTATTTATGGAGATATAACAATTTTGAAAGTAATAGCAATGTATTTTAAGAAAAATGTCATGGAAAAGGTCTAATGAGAAGTGAATCAGATGGCATGGAAGAGGGACAGAACCTTATTGATCATGCACTATATGGGTCAAAATATCACAACCAGTGGAAGAAAATTAATCATTGAGTTTTACATAGCCAGACTATGGGTAAAAGGGGTTGGAAATCTTAGCAAATGAGATTGACTGATTTGTAGGCCTTCAGGTTTCAAAGCGCACCAGAACATCTTATTAAAATGTGCAATCTGTTTCTTTATGTCTCGAGTAGGGGCTGAAATTCTTCATTTCTCTTAGCTGTCAGTAGATGCTGATGCTACGAATCTTTGGAGCACACTTTGAGTATCAAAGAGATAGATTACATGAAAAGCAGAACTAAAAAATAAAAAAACAAACAAAAACAAAAGCAATAATCGTAAATTTTTAAACTATCTTAGGAAGAGTTAGTAGTAGTAATAATAATAATGATAACAATAATAATTCAAGCAGAATTTGTTCTCCAGTTTGAAATAAAAGACTTTGATGAGGATAAAAAAAATGTATTTATCCATCAAATTTAACAGTATAATGTCTAGCAAGGACCAGAAATGGAATTTTCATTTATTTCCTAAATGTATCAGAAGATGTGTTTTGCCCAGTTTACAGGGATGCGAAAAGTTTGTCATTGTAAATACAGTTAAATCTGATAAGTATTTAAAAATAAAACTAAGGAAGAGCTTATTTTTCTCTCTTCTGCCTTACATGCTTCCTTCTCCCCAAACACAAAACAATGGACATGGCAACTGCAGTATATAAAAATACATACTATATATAAATATATATATATTTAAAGCTCTCCTTTATACCAACTGCACAAAAGGAAAGATGATGCCCACTGCTCTGTGAATGAACTCTTTAAACCATGGTCTGAGAAAATATCTATAGGAACTGCAACCAGAGTGTTTATGGTATATGGACACCAACATTTGGTAGAGCAATGTTATTTCCATGAGGATATTTGTCTGTGCTCTAAACTGACTTTCAAAATTCAGAAGAGTTAATTTTAATATGAAGCCTTCCTCTACATAACAATAACAGCAATGATTATAATAGCTGCAAAATTTCATTGTATACTTGCTACTTGCCTGATACTAGGCTAAACATTTTACATATATTATTTCATTTAAGCCACTCAATAATGCTATGTGCTAGGTACTACCATTTTTTCAACTTTATAGATGAGAAAACTGAGGCCCAAAGAGGTTAAGCAACTTGTCTTAGTACCTGGCTGATCATGATTTAAACCCAAGTTTAATCACACTCAACCTTAGTCACACTCAACCTTAGTCACACTCAACTAATGAATATAATTCACGCACAGATCTCAGTCCTGAATTCATTCAGAACATCTCTAACCAATACTTCTTGAAAGTTAAGGACTTTGCACTTAGAGGGACCAATATAACTCAGAAGCAAACACACAGACTTTGTAGTCCTGGTCTATTTTCTTCTTGGGGAAGCAATAAGCAAGGTTACATCTTGCTGGGTAAACCCACCAAAATCTGCTTACTGACAAATTAACCAAACAAAAAAGGGATTGTGGTGTGGGACAGACAAACTTATTTTTATGTTAGCCTAAGTAAAAACCCTTTTAAGAAGATAAATCTCTTGGTCCAATTTTCATTCAACAAGAATGAGTATTTACTAAGTTTTTTCTGTATATCTAGGATTGTACTAAAAGTCACAAAATCCCGTATTGCAAGGTAAATGATTTTGGACTATTGTTTTGGATTTCCCCTTCTATTAGTCCACGTATACCATCCAGAACTAACAACATAACCAGATTTTTTAAAAAATTAATGCAATATTTAGGCCTTAGCTCTAAAAGGAGGGTCCACTTCAAGAAGCAGGCATGTTATAAGGTACATTATAATCATAGGTTTGTTTACAGGAACATGTTTGGAAGAAGAAAGATTGTGAAGTTTTTGAGTCATTCTCCCTTAGCTCTCAGGACAGCAGTGTATGTAGTGTGATCTTGGAGGAAGCTAATTTGAGCAAGTGCAATTAATAATTA
The DNA here is from genome assembly GCF_000696425.1 of Galeopterus variegatus. NCBI lineage: Eukaryota > Metazoa > Chordata > Mammalia > Dermoptera > Cynocephalidae > Galeopterus > Galeopterus variegatus. The sequence goes on from NW_007726236.1 coordinate 596,904, forward strand.
TTTCCAGGGAGGCAGCTGGCAAGGGTCCCATGGTGGCATCAAAGGGAACAAGAAAATTAGTCTAGACGATACAGGCTGGGAGCATGTCATCTCTCTGCCTTTTCTGGGTGACAATCTGGCCTGATTTCGTGCATAGTTAAAAGAGTGTCCAACATGGGGACTGCCATAGGAAACCAGGCAGACAAGAACTTGTCACAAGTGGAGATTTACCACATACAGAAGGAGAGATTTCTTTTTCCTTCACAAACTGCATTAGGTTTAAGTTTTGAACAAGTTCCCAGACATGTTGAAGGGACCAAGGAGGTCATTTTATCCAAATTCTCATATTCCAAATGAAGGAGACTCAGGCCCCCACAATTAATTAGTAGCAGAGATATCACTGAAAGTCAGACTCCTAATTTTCCATCACTTTAGAGGAAAAACCATGTGGGCTAGTAAAAACTCTATAGTTTTAAAGACATTGATGTTTGCATATTTTCAGTTTGGATTCTCAAGGATATCTTGTTTTATATTCTGAAGTTTTGAATTCCAAATAATTACTAAGCCTAAGTTAACCAAACTATAGACAACTATCTTCAAAAAAGTAAAATAAAACTCATCCAGTAACAAAGGTATAGCTGGGAAAGAACCTTGGATCAAATGTCCAATTGCAAAGTATTGATAAAATACTTCTGTATTTATTCAATAATTTTCTTAGGAGAGAGACCCTTTTATACTCGTATTAGGTCCCAAAATTATAGCTGGTATATATTAGGCAGATTCTGTTTGTCTGACACTTATGAAGTGCTTTAAAAACATAACTTATTTAATCCTTACTAAAGCCTTAAAGATTAGCAATCTATCCCCATTTTATAGCTGAGAAATACAAGACTAGGAGAAATTAAATACAGTAGTTCCCCCCTTATCTGTGGCTTTGCTTTCTGATCTGTGCTCAACCAGTTTGAAAATATTAAATGGGAAATTCCAGAAATAAACAATTCATAAATTTTACATTGCACCTCACTCCAAATAGTGTGGTGAAATCTCACACCATCCCAGGCCATCCCTCTCAGGATGCGAATCATCTCTTTGTCCCCTGTATTCATGCTGTCTACGCTGCCCACAATTTGTCATTTAGAAGTCCTCTCAGTTCTCAGATTGGCAGTCATGTTTTTGCAGTATTTGTGTTCAAGTAACCCTTATTTTACTTTTATTACAGTATATTGTTATAATTGTACTATTTTATTGTTTTATTATTGTTCATGTCTTACTGTGCCTAATTTATAAATTAAACTTTATCATAGGTGTGTGTATAGGAAAAAGCATAGTATATGTAGTATTATCCATGGTTTTGGGAATCTACTGGGGGTCTGGGAACGTATCCTGAGCAGACAAGGGGGGAGTACTGGTAACTTGTTCAAGGTCATGTTGTGGAAGTGGTGGTCTCAGGTGATTAACTAAAATCTGCCTGACTCCCTGTCTTCCATGTTATTTAGCATCATGTATGCTACCTTTCAATAAATATAAATGCCTAGAGGACATTATGATAACAAAATAAGCCAGACACATCTTAAAAAAAATACTGCATGATCTCACTTATATGTGGAATCTAAGAGTGAAATACATAGAAACAGAATAGAACAGTGGTTACCAGTGGTGAGACGGTAGGGAAATGGGAGATATTAGTCAAGGGGTACAAAGTTGCAATAATGTAGGATGAATAAGTCTAGTTATCTAATGTATAGCATGATGACTGTAGTTAATAATAACTGTATTTTATATGAAGAATTTGCTACGAGAGTAGATTTCAGGTGCTCTCACCACACAAACACAAATATAGGTAACTGTGTGAGGAGATAGATATGTTAATCTGCTTGAATGTAGTAAGCATTTCCCTATGTATATGAAAATATCAAGTTGTACACGTTAAATATGCACATTTTTTTAAAAAAATGAATGCCAACTTAAATACAGTGTGGACAGTGTGCACAAAACCTCATAACCAGTTCTTCTCAAACAGTTTTCAAAGCGGTTTTATCATTGATCACCTGGAGCTTATTATTCCCTTTTCTTTTTCTAGTGTTCTCCCAACCATTCCAGACATCTGTATATAAATCCAGAGAAAGGATAAAGGGAACCATTGAAAGTCATTAGTCATTTCAATGGATCGTGGTTTAAATAAAGTCTTTATGGAAGCATTTGAGAGTAAAATAAGACTCATGACAATAGTCATCTGGTGGTGTGTTTTTACATAGACACTATTTTAGTATATTTGGCCTGATTACCAATTATAAAGAAAAATGAAATTATTTAGAGTCTAAATAAGGTGTGAAACAAAGTCTCAGACTTTTATGAATATCCAGAATGAGCAATTAAATCTACGATTATTACTATTTCATTTGCAACCTTTCTACATTCTACTCAGATGACCAGGAGCAATGCCAATTAAGGCCTGTTATTAAATGGACTCTTCCCACTTAGTGGCTCATTAATTGCTTTTCTGGCTTTACAGATGTTCACAATTAGAAGATCCTACGCTCTCTATCAAAAAGTTAAGCTTCTTGTTGACCCTTCCTAATCTGACACATCATTAAGCTTTCAAAACAAATAATGATAATAGAAGCTATATAAAAAGAAGAAAATAAATGCACATGAGGCCGACCGTACCTTAATTTTTTTTCATGCATATATCTTCTAATATATGGCATCAACATTGTTATGTGTTATACAGGAAACTAAAGAACTGTTTATTAAAAAGACATACAATCACACATGGAACAAGTACAACAACCAAAAAGCCACTTCAGCTCTTAATCCTTTCTTCAGTTTGCTACTCTATCTAAGCCAATGCGTCTGCATTTCGATTATACTCAGAAACATCAGTATTAAAAGTTAGACACAGTCTGTTTCCATTTTAGCTGAAGTGTAGGACGAGGGGCACAAAGAGTGCATCAAAACTGAAATTGAGCTAATATAATCAGTAACTTAATTTGTATTAAAAAATGTAAATGTTTCTTTGAAATCTGACTTGGCCTTTGAAAGGAAAAAGTACTGAGAAATCTGCATTGACAGAACAAATCCTACTTGCAAAGTGGAAACCAATGTTGCTGGCTTGAGCGGATCTCAAGTCAGCTGTGAAATTCATAATCTTTTATCCATAAAATAGCTTCTCCTCTGAATAACAAAATTATTTTTGAACTGGCTGTTTGTCAAGTCTAAAGACAAAAGGCTCCCTCTGCACACCTGAGCACCAGCTAAGGGGTGGTTGTATTTTTAGGGGTCACAGGTGCTGCCATTTGAAGTTAATCAGTGTAAAAATTGCTTTAATAAGTTAGATGTCATTTATTTTATTAGTAGAAGTCCAATATCATAATGACTAAAGAGCAGGCCCAGACTACTCAATGAATTCACTGATGTGTGGGTCTTATTTTGCACCATGTAATTTTTGTAGCTTGTCCTATTTTCAGTTCTTTAAAGTCCCAATAGAATAATATAGTTATTCAGTGATTAATTTAATTATCTTGTAAACGGAAGTCTAGAGGCTTCTTCCTGTTTAGGATTAGGTTTGATTTTTAAAGTACCTGTCGTTCTTGAATAATCAAACATGGCTTAGGTTGCCAGTGCTGTTCTCCTGTCCCATTAAAATAACACAACCATGTGGCGACAGGTGGGTGTTAATTCATCCAAGAAAACAGGGTAGGGCCAATTTGATCATGAAAGAAGGAAAAATTTATTTTATTGAAGTCTATTCTTACTAGAAGGGGCAGGGAATTGGGTAGGCAGTTTCCTCCTTTTATAGCTCTCAAAGGCAGGAACATGGGGGATGCCAATTCAGAAGAGTTTGTATTCTGCTTTCCACAACAAAGCAATTTAGATTTTGCAAAGCATGGGATTTTATAATAATACAAGCTGTCTTCAAAAAGTTTGTGGAAAAGTTTGTATTATCCTTTAATTCCATTTTTCCATGAAGTTTTGGAGGAAATCAGGCCACAAATAGACTTTTTCATAAAATTGTGATCTATGCTTATTAACAATCAACTGGTCATTTGATATGAACTAATCTAGTGACAACAGAGATTTTTACTATTTGTTATTTAATACTAATTGTTAATGACTCAAGTTAAAATTTAAAGTATTTTAAGCCTATTGGCCTAAAATTGTGAATTGAATCCTAAATTTAACAAATAATATTTTTCTTGTCTCTGATATGTATTTATTATGTTGTTTAATTTTAAATCTAGCTATTGAACTATCATTAAAATTACATGAATAGATTAAAAATAAGTTTATAAAATTCAATAGCTATTTGATTTTTAGGGCCCTGGATATTTAGTAAGCATTTGTATATTGGGTCTTAAAAGATTTGTCAATCATATCTACTTTAATTTACCTTCTTGGTTAAACATTACAGGAATAATTTTTTTTTAAATAAAAGTTGATAGCTCTGTAACGCTTTCTTAAATGGAATAAACCCTTTGAGTTTCTAAAATCACATTTAAAAGTCCTCACTTGTTTTGCCTGGTGATAATGTGAATACAATTTAATTTTACCAACTTAAACTCTAAATACAATTGGACCAATGAATTTCTTTATATTAATGGGGGATGGACATGTATTTAGCGGGCACTGAACACTATGTAGGTATTTCTCATTTCATGAGGCTGACTTAGAACCCATTCTTCAGCACACAACACACCAATAATAAAGGGAGAGAAATTTAGAAAGGAACAAAAAATAGGCAATAATTAATAAGGTCTGCTTCTATAGCTCTGTAAAATTGCTTTCCTCTGGGTTCAAATAGAAAGAAGGGACATTTTTGTTTATATCTTACCCAGCTGCAATGAGTGACGAAGTCCCTGAACACCAGAGCTGAAAATGGCTTTAGTTGGCTCCTAGGGATTTTTGACTCACTGTATACAGAAGGAGTAAGTACTATATATATCGATAGCTCATTGCTACCCCTACCTGTTTTCCTTAATCTGTGGAATATTTTCAGTTGCCACTTAATCAAAGGTAGTTCACATCTCCAGAGAGCACAGAACATTTTTAGCCCTTTTAGTCTTTTAGTTTATTTAATAGGCCACATTGTCCTTGATCTCCGTTGTATTCTATTGAAAATTTACTTAATGTGCACAATTCTGTGTACATTTGTGTTTGTCTCTCTAGGGTTTGGTTGACAATTTATTTCAGTGTGCCAGATAAGAAACAGCATTCTGTCCAGAATAGATAAACAGGAGAACACATTTTTTAGTTTCCATAATCATGATGAATGTAACCAGCTTTCTCAATATGATATATCTTTTTGCCACATCTTAATAGATCTGTGGCTATAATTTTATGTGTCAGGACTTTCAGCTAATTGGGATAAGTTATGTAAGTTTACATTACTGTTATGATCTATAAAATGTAGTCTTTACCTGAAGCTATATAGACAAAGGCTTCCTAGATTATAATTCTTGAAAATTTGTTTGTGTCAGAAGACTCTGCAAGGGTATGCTTGGAGGTATCACATTTTACAAATACAGACAGGAGGTCAAAAACTCCCAATTAATAATTCATCTGAATATACTGAACTAGCGTACATCATAGAATAGTAAGTAGAGAAATGTAAGTGGAAATATTTTTACCTAAATTGTATTAAAAAGAATTGAGAGGTTTGTAATCTCTGGTTTTGTGAGTTTTAACAAGAAAAATCAGTTCGCCTTTCAATAAACTTTGGCTCAGTATATATTTTTGTGGCATAGTCTGCTTATCAAAAGCTTTTATTACTTATATTCAAATACACACAAGAGGTTTAAAGGTAATAGTTATAAAAGAGTGTTTAGGGCCCGATTTCAAAGTGCTGTTGTTTACAAGGGTCACCAATTATGGAAGTATGTAGGTGTGATAGACACATCATGATTAATGCATAATAGTGACTTAAGTTGGCTATAAAGAATAGAAGGTTGAAGAAGAGAAATGTGGCCACCCTGAAATGTGATTAATAATACTTTCATGAGTTTCTATTAATTTGTCAATTTCATACCAGCCAGCCAGTCTTGGTATTGAGAAAACTAATAGCCATAGTTTTGTCAGAAATTCATACTAAGTACTGTACTCCCCGCTAATCCACAGTTTCTTTTTTCTTGGTTTCAGTTACCCATGGTCAACCATGGTTGGAAAATATTAAATGGAAAATTCCTGAAATAAATAATTCATAAGTCTTACATTGCATGCTGTAATGTGATGAGTAGTTTAAATAAATCTTGCACCATCTCACTCCATCCCACCGAGGACATGAATTATTCCTTTGTCCAATGTATCCACGCTTTAGATGCTACACTTAGTCATTAGTAGCCATCTCATTTATCGCATCAATTGTCTCAGTATCCGATTGTCACAGTATCACAGTGCTTTTGTTCAAATAACCCTTATTTTACTTCATAATGGCCCCAAAGAACAAGAGTAGTGATGCTGGCATATTGTTATAATTGTTCTATTTTATTATTAGTTATTGTTGTTAATCTCTTACTGTGTCTAATTTATAAATTAAATTGTATCATATATATGTATGTATAGAAAAACATAGTATATATAGGGTTTGGTTGATGCTGGCATATTGTTATAATTGTTCTATTTTATTATTAGTTATTGTTGTTAACCTCTTACTGTGTCTAATTTATAAATTAAATTGTATCATATATATGTATGTATAGAAAAACATAGTATATATAGGGTTTGGTTTTATCTATGGTTTCAAGCATCCACTGGTTTCTTGTAATGTGTTCCCCATGGATAAGGGGGGATTACTGTAACATTTTTTTCTTCCAGAAATTATACACTGTGATGTATATATCCAATTTATGTGTGGGTATGTGAAAATTTAAGTGTGGAGTGAACATAAAAATGACTAGTGATGCAGACGGCTGTGAACAAATTGGACATAGCTCTGGGGTGGTATATGTTTAGAGGGGGAAAAAAAATGTGACTCTCTTCCTTACTCCAGTGATATCCAAAGAAGATGATCAAATTATAGCAAGCCAAATTTTGGACCCATAGAAGGTGTACTTGACAAACTAAGTCCAGAAGTTTCTTTTATGGAATCTAATTCAATTAAACTTCTTTTCTGACTCTTAAAAAATAAAATAGGTATGTGTGTATGTATGGATGGATGGATAGATGGATAGATGGATGGATGGATGGAAGGATGGTCTGCTAGAGTGTAGCAAATAAGTGAATTCAGGTTTATTTCTCAAATTAGCAACAAATGTTCTGAATTGTTATTTCTTCCTCTTCACTTTTAAATTCAATTAAAAGCACAATGTGAAGATATTTCTCAACATCTTAAGGACTATAAACGTCAATGAAATATTGTTCTTGAAACTGACATAATTAAAAACATTTTCAGGCATGTGCTTGGAGGTCATGTGTACAGAAGAAAAGTATTCTTTTAGTATTTATTAAAACATACCACAATTATATAAGAGCTTAAAGTTGATGTTAGTACAACTTTCAGGTTTACAAATCACGACTGCAATGCACTTTCCAAATTGGAAAGTGGGGGATAGAATAGTCACCTTAATAGAACTGGTCTTAGTAATTAATTGTCAATTAAGACATTCTTGACTTTTGTTGCGGTGGACTTTGTGATCTATAACTGACAATAATGGTAATTGACAAAATTTTATCTTGAGTTCACAACTAATCATTTGCTCCCATTATGTATTAATTGGTTAAATTCTTCATTATTTCAAGAATACAAAAAGCCCTGTGGCTCTTGGTTCATTTCTGAAACTTTGATTCAATGTATCTAAAGGAAAGTGGCTATTAATTACTGAAAAATTGGAAACATGAATCTCTGCAAGAATTTATGGGTTCATTTCTTAACATTTGGGTATAGAAGAAAAAAAATCCCAAAGAGATGGGCCCTGTGCTTTGTCACAGAAATGTCGAAAATGGCTTTGAAAGGCAAAGAAAAAAATAAATAAATCTCTTTATGTTTGTTAGTATTCCCTTTTCTCCATTCCACTGAACACATGGTTTGCTGGAACTCATCATACTCAAGAAGCCTGTTATATTAAGGGAAAAACACTAAAAAGATCATTGTAAAGATCTTGTACTTGAAGGAGGTTGGATTTTGAATTCATTGAGGGAAAGAATGTTTCATTCATGCTTATAACTCCTCCACTATCACCAAACTCTTGATATGCTTCACCTTGATTCTTCATACTATACATTTCTGCCCTTTTTCAATTCTCTGGTGCTCCTGAATTGCCAGAGCTAGTCTTTACTCGGCAGTAGCTGACATACCAGGGTATTTCCCCAGGTGCTAGGAACTGGCTACAGAAAAGGCTGCAAGGTACAGACTGCCCTATAGGACTCTGCTTACCATGTAAAGTGATCACTTTTCCCTCATAGAAGAGGAAAATCAGCAATCGTGTCAACAAATTTTAAACAAATGGATTACCTGTTAATTTATTAAACAAATGTTTATTTAACATAAATGTATAGTATTATGCTAAATGATATGACCAATTATATGAGCTCTGGAGCCAGATTGCCAGGATTCAGACCCTAGATCAATCACTTGACCTCTCAGAGCCTAAATTCTGTATCTGTAACTACAAATAACAGTTTGTTATGTTTTTATTTATTGTGTTGAATGACAATATATTAAAAACAATTAGAATACTGCCTCTTGGCACATGGTACAAACAGTGTGTTTGCTATTATTATATGGGTTCTGTTTTAGGTGAAAGGGGCTGAAATTTAGATTGACTTAAACAAAATAGAAGTTTACCTCCTATTTTTTTGGTAAGAGTCTGAGCAACAAGATCTAAGCAGATGGTGTGGCTGGTCTCCACAGAATTTTCAGGAGTTTAGTCTCCTTTTGTATATTTGTTCCACTAACTCTGTGGGGTTGTCCTCATCTTCTTGTTTCCAAGTGGCTCCTCCCATAGGAAGGAAAGGAGAAGGTCAGATTTGCCTTTAAGGCCATAACTTAGAAGTTGACTTCATTACTTCTGCTCAGATCTTATTTGTCAGAAATTAGTCACATGGCCACACTTAGCTGCAAGGGAGATGGGAAAATTCCCTCTTTGCATTGGATGGCCATGTACCCAGCTCTGAGTTCTGCCTGTACAAGGGAAACAGAGGAGAGAGCTGAGTAGGACAATTCAGTTTCTGCCACAGATAAACTCACATGGAGTCAGCACAGAGATGGCTTTTCTACCCAGGGTTGGTGGACTGTAGTGTTCATTTTCCCATAGTATACTTGAGTACATAAAAGAAAAGTACTTCTGCATTTCTCAGTCCTATAAAAATAAGTATAGCTCAAACCATTGTTTATTGCTAAGCTATTTTGGCATCACTAGCATCAGAATGGTGTTAACCAATTTACTTAATCCAGATTTAAAACTTAAAATGACATTTTTTAACTTCAAAACTGACAATTCTTTTTGTAAATATTATCTTTTTCTGATTTTTCTTTAACTTAGAGATGTCCATTAAAGCCATTTGTTCTTTCAAATAAAAACTACTCTTATTTTCTTTTCTGCTATTTCTCTATCCCACCTCTTTTATAAATTAATGTTTTTCTTGCCTTCTTTCCTGCTATTTTCTATTTCATATTCAGGATTAGATGATATATGAACTTCCCAAACGTCCATTAGGTAGGCTCAGCTCAAGTAATCATGGTGATGAGAGTTTGATCCTTTGGTCTTCTTTAATCACCTTCATATATCTTTGAAATCTATTACTTGACTCTCTCTTCCCTCATCACTAATTTCAGAATCCTTAGATTTGTTCATAAAGGCTTAATGGTTTATAGGCTGTTTGTTAGTCTAAGGAAATAGGTTTTATTTAAAATATAGTCATTTTAAAAAGACTGGAAGTAAAGAGATCAGCAGGTTTAGTTGAACTACTTTTTTATTGCTTTATATGGACATATAGGTTAACCACATTTCTTCCTTTGACTTTTTAAAAACAAGGAACAATTTGAATAATAAGAAAGTCATTAGTCAAAACAAGGGCTCGTTATTCACACTATGTTCTTAGTATGTATTTAAAATGATTTATTTATTGAAACTGTTATTGAATAAAGATGAGCTACAAACTGAAAACTAAGTAGTGAAAAAGCACATGCAGACTTACTCTACTAAATGTTTCTTATCTAAGAAGAAGATATATACCAATTCCTCAAGAAAAACAAACATTTTTCAAATAATAAATTTAGAAGTCAGATGATTTTTTTATCATTGAGCAATGACCAGGATTTGAAACCATTTTTGGCATTACTTTATTCAGTAAATGAGAACTGCAAAAATTCTGCTGGAGAAGACTGGATGCAGACATAGAATAAATGTATTCTTAATGCATTATATTACTGCCAGTATATAGCATACAACAGATTTCTAGCTGATGTAGAAATTCGGCTCTTCTGCCATATATAGCTTTCTTGCTTTGGAAACATATTGGAAAGGAAGAGAGGATACAATTGTATAAAGCCAGAAGTGTAAAATCTTCTGTATATATATAAAAAATCCATAAATAAGCCATTTCCTGAAAGAGTCTACATGATTATGTAGCCCAGTTCCCCAAAGTGTTAGCTCAGGGGTCAGATCTATTTTAAACACAATAAAAGGATGGCATTTTCTCCTGCATTATGCCAATATCTTTTGAAAATTTTATATCTAGAGAAGACAGGATCATTACATTTGAAAAGTGGACAGGCTACCCATAGAGAGTGTGTATTATGTGAAATAAATGTTCATTTCAAAAGGAAAGTTTGAGTGACTAGGAGTTGGCAGCAGAAACACCTCACGATCATAAAAATTTGTTTCAAGAATCTTGCAGGAGGTAAGGAATATATCTACAGACAACTAAGCTACATCCATTTTACAAACAACAAGTGTAGAATAAGGCATTGTAAATAGATTATTTAACAAATGATTAAATCTGTATACTTAGCAGAAATTTCAGAAGCCAGGTCCGAGGAATCATTTAATACCAAGATTCTTGTTTACTGAAAGTAGAATTTCTCTTAGGAAGAAAAGAAGTGGTGGATGAAACATCTTCAGGTTCTGTGGATATTTTAAGCTGGTGATTTAGTTTGGCCTATAAGGAATCATAAATTTAGAGAAGTACTGCAAAAGTCTACCATGAATCTTGATTGTTTATATCAGTTTCCACATGATTTTTAGGTTTTGTTGATGCAAATTTCTTTGGGATTCTCTAACCCTGGCAAATGTTTAAGAAAAAAATTAGAGCATCAAACAGAGGCATCTTAGCCTCCAGGATAGTGTTGCTTAGAATTAGAAAGTCAAGAAGATAGTATAAGTGCCTACATCTTGAGCTATTTATACTTGTATTCCATTTGTGTTAATTTTTCATTCCTTTCCTCCTTGGAAAAAATCTTTGCCTTTAAAAAAGTAATTTTTGGTGGTAAAGACATTGGGACCTTGAAGAAAAGGAGTAAAGAGAAGACTTGTCACAATCTTCGTTTTCTTTGGCTCTTTTTAGCACTATGGCAACTTAATCAATGAATTAGTCATTTCAAAATCTCCTCTTTTTGTTAATTCAGATGTTAATATTAAATTTAGGCATATTAGAAAGGCTAAAGAATTGAGATATGCTGATCAAGAAAAGGATACGCCAAGGAGGAAACTACCCCTGAGCCACATTGGAATATTTGATTTCCAGAGCATGTCAAGTGCCAGGATTTTGTTTCATCTGATCCTTTGCCCCGGTTACCCCTTTTGCCGTTAAACATGGTTGAACTTCCTACTCATTTTTCACAGCCCATTTTAAATTGTTGTATCTTTGGAAGGTCTTCATCAACACTCTAAGGAAAAATTAATCTCCCTCCTCTGTGACTATGTGAGTAGTTTATACCACCATCATAATCATTTTACTTTAGAATTTTAGTTATTCTAACATAGTATAACCAGCTATTCCAGGAATTAGTCATATCTTGTCTAAATTATCATCTGGTGTTTCTCTTGATTCTTGACCCTCAAAGCTCCTATTGCAAAATGTCATGGCAGGGAGGAAAGAGAATGCAAACTTTGAAATAAGGCAAACTGGATTTGAACTTGAATATTCCAAATATTAACTTCATACAAATTACATATAATATTGATGAGCTTTAGTTCTGACACCGGAAAAATAGAGGCAATCAAATATATTTTATAGGGTAGTTCTGTAAATTAAAAAAAAAAAGTTGTAGGTACATTAGTTCTTATTTGCATTCACAGGTGAACTGACAAGTCAGATGTTTTCCATAGTCCTTCATCATGAAAGATGTTAATCGCAACTCTTGTGACAATTGCATCAAGTCAGTAACTTTTGAAGCATTTGCTTCCCTCACTAATACTCTGAGAGCTTCCTTTGCATAAGAAAGTCAGATAGATAAGTGACAAAGGCTTACAATACTCTACAAGTGTGTTAGTTCTATAATTAAATGTAATCAATCGATAATTTTTCTAAAATGATTTCCTAGCAAGTAAGCATGAAACCTAAGCATTCCATTCATCTTCATATAGTCACAGTAAATAACACTAACACAGTCTGCCTAGAAATGTCATGCCTACTAAGGAAACTCACCTGGTCTCTGCATATGGAGTAATGGTTTTTATATGCTGGTTTTTATTACCAGCATATACATTTTGCATATGCTGGTAATTAAGACAGATTTAAAGGTGCTGCTTTGTTCATATAACTTCAGGGTGAATTCCAGGAAAATCACTGTGATAAACTAGTGAAGCTTTTACAAGTAAGTGGTGGTTTGTCTTCTCTCCCAATTGTCTTTTAGTGTAATAAAAAATTAGGATTTGCTCAGTTATTTGTGAAGTGGTCTCCATTGCAGTTTTGTGAAAAATTCCTTTATGTCTACTGACTTGCTCAATTTTTAGAGAATGATTTTTTTATCCTCATTGAAATTTCTAGTTATTTTTGTCAGATTGCTTTAGAAATTAGCTAGTTTGCAAATCTCCCAAAAGACTGGTTTGGAATTTGGTAAAACAAAATTCAGAACCTACATTTGTGAGAGGTGTTTTGTAGAACAAGACTAAATTCAACAATATTGCAGTGCAAATTCAAGCTTATTTTGTTGCCTGTTTTCTTTCTACTCAATGCAATTGCAGTAGTAAACAGACTTTTTCTTAAAATGGTAATATTAAACAACTATTTCCTGTTTATTGTTTTGTGATATTTTCATTTAATACTGAGTAGAGAAAAAATGGAAAATACAAGCAATATTGACAAATGATCTTATATCATTAATAAATTTACCTCGATTTGTAGGACTTGAGATAGATTTTTATTGGCCTATCCAATCTCTCTTGGCTTTCTATAATCAAAGCATGAATTTAACAGATGGCCATTTGAATTAAAGGGGGTGGTTTGTAGTGTTGACCTGAAGTTTATTGAAACTTAAGAGATTCAAAACCTGACATTAATTGACACCATGTGCTACTATACTCAGTGAAGGGTAGGAAGAAGGAAAGGGCATGGTAAACAAAAAGAAAAAGGAACATAGTCAAAATATGAAATGTGAGAAATGCATGATTCATATAATACACAGGCAGAGTATTTCCAGTAGTTAATATAGTTTGCCCCATATATATTCTTACAAGCGTATAGGAAGGGCTGAATCAAGCAAAAAATAATTCCTAAAGAGCTATGTCTCTTCTCTCTTTCATTGGAGTTTTGTTGTCCGCTCCCCTATGAATTGCTAGGGATAAGGTTTTACCTGGGCAGACTTGAGGTTTAAGCTTTCCCAGGAGAATTTGGTATTTAAGGACTCTTTGAAAATGAAACAGATTCACCATCCCAATGTCTTCTTTTCAGTGATCAGTGATGATGTTCCTTTGCTCAGAAGGTCCTGGTATACTCACATGTTACTTATCAAATCGCATAGATCCTCCTGTCCCAACAAGGCAGGAAATACCTCATCTTTTAAACTTAGCTCAAACACCATTATTTTCTACTTCAGAAAGTGTTCCCTAAACTCTAATTCCTTTTCCCCCAGGCTGGATGAGGTGTCCCTCCTTTATGCTTTGTTGTATTATCTATTTAAGTGCCTTTCTTCAAGAGGACAGAGAAAGTATGTTATCCAACTTGTCTTCAGTTCTTAGCATATAGTAAATGCTTATTGGATGAACATATGAATGAATAAATTACTATTTACTGTCTCTTGGTTTCTTTTCATTTTAATAACAATATGAAGCATAAAACTCAATAAAATGATTCTGTTGTTACTGTTTTCAGATGTTATAAGTAAATAATTTGTTTTTCTTGTTGTTTAAGCATAGTGGAAACATTGAGCATTTCCTAGAAAATCAGAATTAGAGATAATGTAAATTTGCTGTATAGATAACTAGCTGATAATTTAAGCTGTCTTGTCACTCTCTGAAGTATTATAAATTAATTCTGTTGCTTTTATTTTATTCTATAAATCGACACATTCAATAGCAGTGGTTATAAAGTCATGAAACTCTTTTTGTAAAAGCTTATCGAAGGTTCCAAATAAGTGTTGTTTTAAGGAAGTCAGCCGTGATTATATACACTTACTCCACAGATATGGATACTACTAAAAGCAGTTTTCGAATCCTCTGCTGCTGAAGTGGGAGCCAAGTAATTAAATGAACAGGAAATCAGTTCCATTTCAGTGAACACAGGCTTTTTCAGGTCAACAAGAAGAGACCCAGTTAGGTTACTATTAGAAATAGGAATGTAAGGAAACACAGGAAACCTTTCTAGAATCCACACAGCCAAGCATCATAAAGAGCTAGAGTATGTCACACTACTTGGGGTATCATAGCAAATCTATTGAACGTTTCATTTTACCATCTCCTTCTGCCTCAGGGAGGGCATCATTCTTGGGCTCATCTCCCTGTTTTTATTGATTTATGAGGGTATGCTCCTCTTTCCAGCAACCTAAGTTATTATTATTATTATTATTTTGTCCTTTTTGAGACCAGCCGCACCGCGCTCAGCTCAGCCAGTGCGTACTGTGAGCGCACCGGTCATCCCTATATAGGATCCGAACCCACAGCGGGAGCGCTGCTGCGCTCCCAGCGCCGCACTCTCCCGAGGGCGCCACGGGCTCGGCCCAACCTAACTTATTTTTACGACCTCTCATTTCCTATGTCTCCTTTCTCCTCTCCTCCTTTACTTACATCACTGTCATGTCTCCCTAAGAGAAGTTTTACTTGGATTCAATACAGTGAATCCAACCAGATGGAGTTCCTTTGCTGTGCTGCTTCATAGCTCCCTGTGTCTTCCCTATGGAGATCTGCCTTTGCCTTTGGCATGGTACATCTGTGCATGGTATATCTCGGGAACAGGGTAGCATGATATAAGGCTCCATGTATTATGCACATGGAATCCCTGTGGCTGCTTCCCAGAGAAAAGTCTCAAAAGGCACTTTGGGTTGAGGACTATTGCTGGTATAACTTTCATCATAGCTGCTTGGGTATTGATCAGAACTGGTCAGAAAGATGGAGAACTGCTGTGACAACTGAAAGTCTGCAGTGAACACCCACCTGAAAAGCAGAAGCCAAGACAAGTTAGACATGAAAGAATGGGGCATGGATGGGGATGGAGGATGGCATTGGAGAGGTGGAGAAAATCACGTGGATGCCCAGAAAGCCGGAAGTATTTGAGAACTAAGTGTAGAAACAGAAAGGCTTAGGGTATGTGTATGCAGGGACACCGATAATGGATGGATGTGTGCATCTTCAGCTGGTTTTTATTCCTTTAAGTTGCATTAGCCTCACTTTACACTGATCCAGCTCAGTTCATTTCACTTTTATTGAGGTTACCTTCTATTCCAGGCAGTGTGCTTCTCTCTTTTATTCACTGACCATGGCTCTGAATGATATAAGACTAAAAATATAAATCAAATCCAAGTTTAACGGGTCAAGATTTGACATCATTGAAACTATTTAAAAGATAACTAAGGGAGAGTTTCTGAAGGCAGTTTCAAAGGTGCACTCCAGGTATGTTTTGAGCACGGGCAGATTCTTTCCGACAAATTTCAAAGTGACCCCTTTGAAGATTTCTAGTACATTAGTTGGAGAAAAAAAAAACCTGTCATATTACTTTTTAGCTTTATGCTGCCTTAGTCAGTCCTGAACTTTCCAAAGGTAACATTTTATAGTCTTAATCCTTGTTTAGCCCACCCAGAGCTCTTGCATGCTTTTCTTAAGCGGGGGCAGCAAACCTGACTGTCAGGAAATGATCAGTTTTGATCAGGGGCTAAAGAGGCTGACATAGAACCCTCCTTTAAATTGACAGTAATACATTTTGGGACCTGTTAAAGAATGAAAATGGGTGATCATGCTTTTAGTCAGGGATCGGCAAACTTTTTCTTTGAAGTGCCAGTAGACTTTTCAGCCATAGATCTCTGTCACTACTACTCAACTCCGCTGTTGTAGTGCAAAAGCAGCCATAGACAACACGTAAACGGGTAAGTGTGGCTTCTTTCTGATATAGTCTTATTTATGAACACTGAAATTTCTATTTTATGTAGCTTTCATATGTGAAAAAATATTCTTCTTTTGATTTCTTGTCAACCATTTAAAAATTAAGAAAACATTCTTCACTAACCTGCAATACAAAAAGAGGCAGCAGGTGGGATTTGTCCCAAGACTTTAGTTTGCTGACTTTTGATTTAAATGAAGAAACCAGCATCTAGAAATTTCAAATGGAAGGGTGGTAACCTCCAGGATGATGGCAAGCTGGGGCAGTTTCCAGGAGCCACGCCATGGGTGAGTTATCTGCTGTCCTGGTGTAAAGCACTTAAAAAGTGCCATTAATGTTTAATAAGCTGGCTATGGAGCAGTAATGCTGTGCATTAGAACCTTACAGGGCTGCTGTGAAAATGCTTACTCAAACCTCTACAATACTTGTAAATATCAACACTCCTTTGTAGGTCCCTTTGTTTAGATGAAACAGGGTGCTAGAATTTATTGCTCCGGTGACATAAGTACCTGGACACACCAACTACACTTGCTTGTTTCAAATAAAAGTCAGTTTGGATTTATTTGGAGACTTTGCCCTTATGGAAGAAATATCAGGACATATGTCTGAGAGAACAGTATAGTCACCTCTTGAAAATTCAGCAGACTCCAGCATGGTAAAATTACTTCTAGCTTGTGCTGGGGACATTCTCATGTGACTCATGGGAGGATAGCCTTTCCAGGGTGTCTGACTCCCAGGAAGGAATGCTTCTCTGGTGGGTTCATGGGTTGCAAAGTCACAGTTAAATATCTGGTTTCTCTCCGAGGCAAATTATGGTCTGTTTAATAAATCCCTACAAATTTGGCCAAATGCCCTCTGATGCCTGGCATAGAGTGGGTGCCCAAGCAAGCAGTTGAGTGTGTACACCTAAGCTAAAATCTTTTCTCATTTTAAAATAGTTCGGCATATTCCATTTTGGTACTCAAGGAAGAGGAATGCTTTATAGATGCATGAGTCTGGGAAAGCAAAATAAAGCAAAATCAGATTATTTGTTGAAACTGTTTAGTTCCTGGGAGTGGGAAAGCACATGAGCCAATGTTTCCTAACATCACATTTTTACCCTTAATTCAGAGACATTGCTTTTTTCAACTTTGATGGTTCAGCTCCAGGAGCAATATAAAAAAATCCCTTTCTCTCCTACAGTAAGCATAGACTGGCATGATTACACTAGAGGGTTTTTCTCCACTATCTTTCTAGAAATAGAAACATACTGGTGTCACGTGGCTAAATTACATCCGCATTCGACTGGTAATAGTACTTCAGCTGCAGGCAAATGGGCCCTGAGATAAAATGCAGCACTGGAAAGGGTCCCTTCGCCAGCCTCATTTGAAAAAAGCTCTCATTATTCAGTCAGACTGTCAACCGCATATAGCCAAGTCCCTTCTAGAACAGCTACATTCGCTTCTTGGCCCACTCTTTGTCCAGAGGAGATCTGATTTGGCCAGTGTTGTTTATTTCTTTAAAACCTAATTCTATTTCTGGGTCAGCCTAAACCAGCGTTCCTAACTCCAGAGCAACCCAAAGCTATATATTATCGGGAACTCACAAAACCACCTCCTTTAGTTCCTTTCTGCTACACAACGGGGATGTGAATCCTGTGCGTTTGCCTTCTTTCCGGGAATTCTCATGCTCTGCTGGTAGAGAACCCAGGAAACTAGCATTATCTTATTTATCTGCCCCTAGACATTATTTCCTTATTTTATTAATCAGAAAGGATGCTCAAAACAGGGCAAATTTAATGATTACAATAAAGCACAATCCTGGTATTATGCCTATCACCTATATCAAGTCCCCACCCACACATACCTTTTAAAGAGGATATTTGGAAGAAGGTATGACACTTAAAAATCTTTATATCTTGCTCTTTTATTACATACAGAATAACTCATGCAAAGCAAACCCAATTGAATAAATCGCTTTTATTTAGTAGTTGGTGAAAAAGAACTTCAATTTCAGGTAAAGTATTGGGTAAATGAAGTAATTAAACACCACATGAGTTTTTTCTTTTAGGAGGAAAAAAATGCTACTATTTTTTCATTAATTATCTTGCACAAATGAGTTTCACCTCTTGGTTTTTTCTGTCTTGGTTCTAAATATGAACTTTCAGTTTGTACTTTTTGATATATGTATGTAGTAGGGAAAATATCTTGTATTGTTTATTTAGAACAAATCTGAGATCCATTTCCTCACTATTGTACTTACTTATCTTGCTTAATCATCTTCCAAAACCATCTTCCAATTTCCCTTAAAAATTAATTTCTAATTGTTTCTTAGCACATCAGTGCTAACAATAACTGGGTTGGCTCAGGAAACGTTTTTACCATTTGAGGTTTAGAATTCTGAATATTGCCTTTTTCTTCATAAAAAATTAATGAGTTTGCCAAAGGTTAGCTGATTATGGAATATACAGATATCATATTTCCTTCCTGTGCACTGAATTCAAGTGTCTTGATCCTACTTGAAATCAATAGGAGTGAGATGCTGTATGTTTTATAGATAAGTAAATTATATACATAGCTATTTATAATTTATATAAATACGTTTGTAATGTATATATTTGTAATAAGTATTTCAATTTAATTTAAGACCTTGGTTAACTAAGCCTGCCCTAAAAATTCGTAGCTAATATTAAATTGCATTTAGAATAATAGTGAAACGACGTTTACTTCATGTAACAGGAAAGAAGCCAAAGCCAAATAATATAAAGCTTTGACAGTATATCAAACAGTTCCTGGTCTCTAATAAGGCATCTCTCTGTCAGTTCAGCTTTGTAGCATACGTTCATACAAAAAGACAGTGGATAAGTGAAGATTTCTGTAAAGAATAATACTGGGGGAGTGGGGGAGAAGCATGATATCCTCAAATTGTCCGAAGACAATTACTACCTCAAATAGATGGGAACTTCACCATTATGGAGGAAATCACAGTTAACCATCTTGGTTGTATTGTGAGAGGGGCATCTAACAGTTACTTCTTTTAATAAATAATAATATCTAATGTGTAAAATGTTAACTTATTTGATGATTAGTTCTTGGCTTTTTGATCTTGATCTTAGGCTCTGATGATTTATACATTCATATATATAATTATCTTCTTAGCAACTGGCTCCATTTAAATGTTTCTCAGCCTCCTTCTACTCATCATTTTCAAAGCCAAGCTAACTTTTCATCTACTTCTGTTTCTCATTCCCAATCTCAATATATTGTAAGTCGCTATTAGGTCACCAAAGTGAGAAACCCAGGAATCACCTTAGGTTTTTCAACTTTCTTACTTGTTTCCCTTATAGCTACTCAATTGCTGTATCTTGTCCGTGGTCTTTTCCTGCTATCTCTGCATCTGACTCTTTTCCTTCATTCCAGCTATAACTGTCTTAATCCAGCATTCTGTCTCTTCTACCCAGGATCAGTACAATCATTTATTTAAAAGGTATTATTCATCCAACTTTTTGCCCCTTAAAGGGGAAAATCAACCTTATTTCTTTGTCCAGAGTTTATCATTATTGACATTTTGGGCCAAGTTTTTATTTGTTTGGGGCTGCCTTGTGCATTAAAGGATGTTTAGCAGCATCCCTGGCCTCTACTGACTAGATGCCAGTAGCACTTCTCTACCAGTTATGAAAATCAAAACTGTCTCCAGACATTGTCAAATGTCCCCTGAAAGCAAAATTGCCCCCAGCTGATAACCACTGCTTTAGCCTCATTGTTAAATACAACTCCCAGGAAATAGGTATTCAGTAAATGCTTGATGGAAAATTATTCGTATGAGTCAACATAATTGCATGCTGTTTAAATATCCAAGAGAAAGATTTCATTGAGTTATTATTTTGACTGGATATTAAATAAAGCCTCAAAGATGTTTTTAGGTTGTGCGTCAATAACATGTAAGTTTATTTCAGGTACCTCCCTTTTTGTTGTGTCTACACCTACCCTCTACCAATTCAAGTTTCTTTCTTCAACAGTAGAGTGCCTTAAATTACAAATTCAAATTACAAGATTATTTATAAATTGATGTATTAGGAAATGACAGTCCAGAAATCTTCCGAGGTTATCAAAGGAAAAAATTTAATACATATGAAATAATATTTTGGAACACCACCTCTTAAAATGAATAAAACAAGCTGCAACATATGGGAAATTGAATCTTCTTATCAGCAACTAGTACTTACGTTTGTTTGCTTAAAATGTACTTTTATCTAACATGTGGTAGACTATGAGAATGATGAAATATGGAAACAGAGACCAGACCATTTCATTATAATACATTTGTACCCTAATGAAAATTGCATCCTACAGTCAGATGGTAGAAAGCAAACTTATCTTGAGAGACATGCTATTTTTAGTCATCTTCCCTCTGTCAAAGTTTCCATCTTAGGGAAATAAGACTTGCTAATATTCAGACAATGTGAGCTCTGGGCAGTGTCAAAAAGAGAACATTCCTTTAAATACTGGTTAACATCTAAAATGAAAATTATGTAAACACCCTTTAGGAAAACAACCAAAACAAATCTCTATTCATTTGTAGTTACCTTTCCCTATAATATTTTTCATGTTTTGCAATGCTAATGGCATATTGAAATTCATAGAGAAGGATTCAACGTACTTGTCCTATCATTTTGCGGGGAAAAATGCAGAAAGAGGTGACATTATCTGATTAATTTTCAATTCAGGAAATTATAGAAAATGGTATTAAATGTGTGAGATCTGGGTGCATAAAACATGCAGTCACTAAATTTGAGTAGCTTTAGCACATAGTAGCCTAGGTTATTTTTATCTGTTTTTATATATTTGTTGAAGAAGTATTGAGCTTTAAGCTCAGTGAAATCATGTAATGAAGTAATTTGCAAGATTGTACCTACTGATAATTATGATGTTTGGATTAATATAAATTAAACAGCACAGGGGCCGGCCCGGTGGAGCACGAGTGCGGCGGCGCTCCCGCCGAGGGTTCAGATCCCACATACAGACCGGTTCCCGCTCACTGGCTGAGCGAGGTGCGGTCGCAACACCGAGGGTTGGGATCCATTGCCAGACACTAAAAAAGACAAAAAAAAGGAAAAAAAAAAATTAAACAGCACAGGGGCCGGCCCGGTGGAGCACGAGTGCGGCGGCGCTCCCGCCGAGGGTTCAGATCCCACATACAGACCGGTTCCCGCTCACTGGCTGAGCGAGGTGCGGTCGCAACACCGAGGGTTGCGATCCATTGCCAGACACTAAAAAAGACAAAAAAAAGGAAAAAAAAAAATTAAACAGCACATTTAATAAAACATAAGTTCTACTCATCAATCCTTTACACTTAAATGCCCAAATCAACATGTCTATATTGAATAACAGTAATAATGACAATAATAATAATGACTATTTTTGAATGTACTTAACACAGATAATTCTAAGATGTCAGAGATTTTTCTAGTTGTGATGGTTTGGTTGTTTCGCTGCTTTATGGTTTATCAGTTTGTTTTCTATCCCTTTGAATAGTATTTATGACACATTCTTCCATTAGGATGCCCCTTACCATCTGATTAATTCTTTCTCTATGTTCTGGTTGACTGCTCTACATAAATCTTTTATCTGATAATTGATGAATGGTTAAAGAAAATGTGGTATATATATATACACAATGGAATACTATTTGACCATAAAAAGAAGGCAGTCCTGTCACTTGGGACAGTATGGTCGAACCTAGAGGACGTTACTCCAAGTAAAATAAACCAGGCACAGAAAGACAAATATTGTATGATCTCACTCATACATAGAATCTAAAATCATTGATCTCAAAGAAGTAGAGAGTAGAATAGTGGTTACCAAGGGTTGGGGTAATTGGGGGTGTGGGGATTGAGTAAATGTTGGTCAAAGGATACAAAATTTCAGTTAGGTAGGAGTAAGATATCTGTTGTACAACATGGTGGCTATAATTAACAATATATTGTATTCTTGAAAAATTCTGAGAGAATGGATGTAAAGTGTTCTCACCATAAAAATGATAACAATCCGAGGTAATGTATAGATTAATTATCTAAATTTAGTTATTCCATAGTGTATATATACTACAGAACACTATATTGTACATGCTAAACACATACAATTTTTATATCAATTAAAAAAGTAAATTAAATTTTTTTTTCTGGGCCGGCCCGGTGGTGCACTCGGTAGAGTGCGGCAGTTGGGAGCGCTGCGGCGCTCCCGCCGAGGGTTCGGATCCCATATAGAGACCGGTCCGCTCACTGGTTGAGCGCGGTGTGGGCGCGACACTGAGGGTTGCGATCCCGTTACCGGTCACGAAAACAGACAAAAAGGGAAAAAAAAAATTTTTTTTTTTCTACTTGAGATATATTTTTTCTTAGATAGCTTTTTGTTAAAATTTTCTGTTACTCTCCATAACAGTTCCAAGTTGAGAATATTTCATTCTATCATGCATTGCTATTTTTTTAAGTTTTTTGCCAAATAAGCTGTTTTATAGAATGTCAAATGGAAATCCACTTATTGAAAGGTAATATGTATGGGTATTTTGAAACTCTTTTTTTGTGAGTCTAGCTGTAGGTGAAGGATTTATATATTCTGATGTATCAGGTAATACCCTAGCAAGTGGCATGTAAGTCAAATGAACTTCAAATTTGTAGAAACATTTCACCAAGTGAAATTTCATGAAATTATTTCTGAAAGATCTTTTATATACTGAAACATTTAAATGACTACCTGCTTTATTTAAGAAAAAATTTTAAACATATGTACACCTCTCAGTTGGTTTAAAAATATCAAAAACAATCTTCTGCCTTGCCCCATAGATTTACCTATATTAAATGCATAAGGGCTGGAGGATGCTAGAATTGGGTTGATGAGTAAGGACAGAGAGAAGAGGAAGTGTTTACTGACTACAATGTATTCTGTGGCAGGCATTCTCCTAGGTGCTGGGATTATGATGGAGAAGAGCATATAGTCTTTTCCCTTGTGGAGTTCATAGGTCCCTTGGTGAGACAGCCATTGTAAAAGAATACAAAATATATAGAAGTGTTAAAACCATCATAAGTGTCCTAGAGGAAGAATTTAGGATGAGGTAAAATCATGTGATGGGGGACCTTGATCTAGTATGGAGGCCAGCAAAGACCCCCACAGAGGAGCATTGTTTGGACTGTGATCTGCTGCGTGAGTGGAGTTCACATTAGGCAAAGCAAGGAAAAGTGCTAGGTAGGAGATTCCAGGCTGATGTTACAGCACAGGACTTGAGGCATAGGGAAAAATACCACTTTTAAGGTACTGAAATGTTATTGTTATCCTTCATCAATGGCTGTTGACTGAGAATCCTCAAAGGTCACTGTCCCAGTGCTGTGTCAGATGATAACCATGAATTCCAAGGGAAACACTCTCTGGATCTTGAATGCATGGTAACAACTCAGCATCATAGGAACCACTAATAACATTTGTTGTGCATCCCTTTTGCTTTTCTTGGTGTGGGGAAGAATGAAGGCAATAAACGCTTCTCTCAAGGAACATTATTCTGGTTAAGAGAAGTAGAATATGGAGAGAGGAATGAGGGAGTAAAGAGAGAGAGAGAGATTCTAAGGCATTTGACTAGAGTTCTACAAATTCAGCCTTCAGACAAATGAGCCTGGAGTTTCTGATGAGAATGGATATGAGAGCAGAACTGTTAATAGAGACCACAAGTGGTGTCCGTTGAGATACAAATGGCATTTAGACAGAAAATGTAGGTATTACAGACAGAGCATATATTAAATCATAAACTCTGGTTGTGGGCTCAAATGTGAAGCAGTTGTGTGTAGCAGAAAAGGAGAAACTTAGATAATAAGCTAAGAAAAATTATCACAGGTACACAGGACAACTGGTATCCTTCTATTTAAAGAATAAGTCTATCAAATACTAATTAAAGATTGTGTCAATGCATTCTTCAGTCTTTTATAATGGATACCCTATGCTAAGTTCAGCTTCTTTGTTCAAATTAAAGCCTTAAAATTCTGTACAAGGGCCGGCCCAGTGGCGCACTGGATAAGTGCGCTGCTTGGGAAGCGCGGCGGCGCTCCCGCCCGAGGGTTCGGATCCCACATACAGACCGGTTCCCACTCACTGGCTGAGCGAGGCGCGGGAGCAACACCAAGGGTTGCGATCCCGTTGCCGGTCCCCAGTCCGGTACGGGGGCAACACTGAGGGTTGCGATCCGTTGCCGGACACGGAAAAAGACAAAAAGACCAAAAATTCTGTACAAGAAAAGGAAGTTGTTGATTCATTTCAGCATGTGCATTTTGTGTTTTAAACAAGGAAGATACTTAACATTACAAGCAGACTCATTTTTCAGGATTCCTGTTTATTCTGTACTCATTTGCATATAAGTACTTCACATAAATGCATCTTCAGGGATGGTAACTTTTTATTTTGTTGAAGAAAATAATTTTTTTTAGAGCATCCTAATAACTAGCTCTTCAAAAGAAGTTAGAGATTATTTACGGAATAGGCGAAATAAAAACAATAGCGATAACGTTCGTATCATACTTGAAGGTTTACAGAGCAATTTCACATTCATTATCTCGTTTGACAATTCCTTCCTGTATTCATTCATTCCACCCCAACTGTGTGCCAGGCAGCCTGGGAGGCTGTTAATGCAATAGTGAGGAAGACACACACAATTTTGTCTCTTCTTTCACAGAGCTTGCAGGTCACAAAAATGAAGGGACTTAGGTGAGGGTTATCTTGTTATTCCCATTATGTAGGCAAGTTATCTATGACTCAAAGAGTTCAAATGAACGTCCATGATAAAAAAGATCTGTTTTGCTTAACATATGCCAAAGAAGGTGTTGATTTGATTATTCATTGACTCCAAAGTGAGACTAGGGTTGATAATGTTGTTAATTGGTAAATTCCCCTGGCACTCATAAAATGTGTATCTCTGTTTGCCTCACCTACTCAAAATTATTTTATTGCTCCAATTAGTCATCTAATTGTGAAAAAAATTAACTTGGATGTTATTTGGAGATGATTTGTATTTTCAAAGAATTCATCTGATTTCACATTATGAAAGGAGATAATATAAAAATAGAAAGTCAACAATATGACCAAAATTATAACATTTATGCCAAACTTTAGTTTGAAGCTGTGATGAATGCCTTAAAAATCCTCTACATGGCTGCCTGAGTGACCTGCCTAAAATTAAATGTAACTGTTTCTCTCTTTGGCTTAAAAGTGTTTGGTGGATTTCTATCACTTAAGTGGCAAATTTCAAAATCCTTTTCATAGCATATAAAGCTTTTTACGACATGAGCTCTGCTTTTTCCAGTCACATCTTCTGTTTCCTGCTTCTCATTTAATATTCCAAAAATGTTAATATATAACAGTCTGTGAAGAACATAAAACTAAAATATAATAACTTTAAAACATTTTGATTAATGATATCAATGCCTCATACCTTAGGTATGAAGTAGAACTTTGCTTCTTTTTTTTTTTTTGGTTATGAATATTTATGAGATACAAACCTGATTGTCTCCCCTCGTGCCCAAGATGTGAAGGCCAGATCCATCCTGGCAACCTACAAATTGTGATTGTACCCCATGTCCCCCACCAAATTTTCCCCAACTTCTCTACCCCTTCCCCTTTCCCTCCCACTCCACTTTGTTCCCAAGGTATGTTCTCTCCCTCTACAAGTCCAATGCAACACTATGGTCTTTCCTTCCTTCTTTCTTTAGATAAATGACTAATTATGTGAGGACAGTGGAATTGATTTTCTAATAGTAATAAGTATTTTTCTTTATACCACAGTTTAAAACTCTGTCTTATTGATATGTTTATTTTAAGGAAGATGAGTCTTTAAAGGTGTTTGGAAAAGAGTTTGGGTTTCTAGTAAAGCCATTTTGCTTTATGTTATTGAGCACCGAAACTTGTAGCCCATAGTACAAATTCAGGTTCTTAAAGAGTTTGAGCCAACTAATTAATTAGAGATGATTGGATCTCATTTTTCTGATTCTTACTTATCTGCATTACTGGGTTAACTGTAAACGGTTTATTGTCTTTAAGCTCTTGGTTTGTGAAAGGGAACCTCTTTACTTACTTCCCTAGGGCAGTGGCCAGGAATACATTTTTATTCTTAATAATAACAGTATATTTATCTGATATTTATCAAATCACCACATATTTTCCTAAGCATTTTCTCATTTGACCCTCGGTAGTCCCACAAAAATGTTAGTTGATATGGAATTGATATGAAATGATATGGAAAAGTAATATTTGAATCTAAACAAAGGATATTTTCACTTACCAAGGTTCTCTGCAGCATATTCATGTTCCAAACAGAAATGACAGAACGTGGTTTTGAAATTGTCATTGTTTTAGTATTATGGGTCTTTAATACAAAATAATAAAGATGCAACTAACCTTAGCCTCCATTTAACACAGCCCCCAACCCTGACCTATGTTTATTCAAAATGGGTTTCAAATCTACAGTATTTAAAAACAAAAACAAACAAAAAATAAAACAAACACCAAAATAAAATAAAATAAACCCAGAAAACCCTCTTTTTCATAAATCATATTTTTCCCTGGGGAAAGGCTCTGCAAAAGCATCCCATGTCCACTACGGACTTCAGAGGATATTCAGTTGGAGATCCAAAGCTACTGATTTGATGACCCCATACAGTCTGAATTACAGTATTGTCTGTGATTTAGTATTAACAAAGTAGTTGTCACTTATTAACTACCTACCATAAGCCACATTTGTCTTAGGTTATACTTACAGTGTTCTTCAGGGTAGGTATTTATTACCCTCATTTTACAGATGAAGAGACTAAGGTTCCAGTGGATTAAGTGTAGCTCAAGATTACATGGCTAGGGCCAGCCCGGTGGTGCACTGCTACAGTGCACCGCTTGGGAGCGCGGTGGTGCTCCCGCCGAGGGTTCGGATCCCACATACAGACTGGTTCCCGCTCACTGGCTGAGTGAGGTGTGGGAGCAACACCGAGGGTT
Source organism: Galeopterus variegatus (assembly GCF_000696425.1). Taxonomy (NCBI): domain Eukaryota; kingdom Metazoa; phylum Chordata; class Mammalia; order Dermoptera; family Cynocephalidae; genus Galeopterus; species Galeopterus variegatus. The sequence goes on from NW_007726236.1 coordinate 624,344, forward strand.
GCGATCCCGTTGCCGGTCCCGGTCCGGTACAGGCGCAACACTGAGGGTTGCGATCTGTTGCCGGACATGAAAAAAAAAAAGACAAAAAGAAAAAAAAAAAAAAAATTACATGGCTAAGTGGAAGAGTTGGGATTTCAGCGCCAGCCTGTTGAACTCCAAAGACTGAGGTTCATCATGATCTGTACCACATGGTGATGTGGACAGTATACTTCTGATAAGTGGTAGCCTCAGAAAATCTCAGGATATTTTGGGGTTGAAATCCCATTTATTTAAAGCAATATTATTAAGAATCATTTTATAAAGTAATAATACATTTTGTAAAGTGAATAACTCACTCTAGTATATCTGCTATGCAAGCTTAGCTTTTTCATAGAGTGCTTTTTCTTAATGGGAGGGAAATTTGAACAAAAATTCCAAAGTAAATTATTATTTAAAATTAAAGTAAGTGGCCTAATGTTACTGCCATTTTTAATTATTTTATATTCTTTTGATATAATGATGTTTTCAAGCCTATGTTTGTATATTTCAACTTTTCTTTATTTTCTATTCGCTTAATATTTTATTATCACTACTAATTTAAAAATGATTCTTGGCACTTTTTCACATCAGAGCTACAAAGCAAGTATTTTTTCTTTCAAAGTAGTCTGTAAACAAACACTATTTAAGGCTTGGTGGCTGTTTTTAATAAAGTGGTAGAACATATTTTCAGTTTGATTTACTTATAAAGCTTCATCAGAGTTGTTTCATATGTTATTTATGTAAATAGTTCAATTAATGAATCATTACTTTATTAATAACTTACCTAATCAAAGATAATCTTTGTGATCATCATGATCCTGGGGAAGACAACAGAGAGAATTAATTTGGGGTGGAAAAGGAGGTTGAATGCATTCAGTAATTTTGGTATCTTATTCTCCAGTCTGAATAGTTTTTACTAGTGTCAAAAGTATTTTGCTACATCTTATAGCAAGGGCTAATCATTATCAAGGTACACATTACATTGATTCATTTTGTAACTTTTAAACAATTATTATTTAGATTGGATTTATTTTCCCATTAAATGTAAAGTGTTGACATCCATATTATTATAAATTTGATGATAACCAGTATCTGAGTACATTTTTACAGACAATTATATCATCTGACAAGCAACTGATGGGTCCTTTGGTGGATAAGGTACAAGCAGTAACACTAATACCATTATTTCTATTTTGGGCAGGCCGATGATTTGAAGAGTAGTTCCCAGAGAATAGGAACATATTAGCTGATAGCCCCTGACAAATGATGCCACAGATATCAGACTGTTTCTTTGAACACATATTCTTTAAAACTTAAAGTATAAAATAAGGTGAGAGAAACTTCAACTTGGTAGGAAGAGTGAATGAATGGTTTGTAGCGTAACTGGATAAAAGTGACATTTTTAATCTTAGGAATTAATATTTCAAGAGGGCACCTTGCTTGTAATTAAAACTCTACTTCCAGATTCTTTTAACAATTTGTCAGGCCAATGAGGCATCATTAAGTTCTTTTTTATTTTAAATAATTTCTTAATAAAATTATCCCAAGAAGGCTTAGAGCTCTTGTTTATCTCAGCCTACTCACAATATCTCACCACACTCTCATCGAACACCATCTTACTCTATACTGTTTTAAACATAAAGTTGTCTTTTTTTCAGTAGGCTTCATTTTCATCTTTCAGTTTTGATGCTTTTGTAGAGTTTTTTACAACAAGTTAAAATAAGTGGTAAACTGTTTAATACTAAATAAATACAAATCCCTGTAGAGAGATTTTATTCAAAACATACAGTGGCCCTTAGTAATCCTTTGGTCCCAATTTGTGGTGTTTCTCTCAGATTGTAAGTGGTGCATTGAGGAAGCACTACCTATGGTCAATGTGTTTGACCAATATGGTTTGATATTTTCATGCATATAGCAGATTCCATAAAATAACCAGTACCTTAACAGTGTTGGTGATTTAATTGCCACCCAGTACATTAAGTTTCTCTTTTTCCCTCTAATAGTATGATAAATACATATTTCTGATCATGGTAGATTATATAGAATGGTGTGAAGCAAGTTGAAAGGTATATCAGAAACAGACTAGTAAGAATGGGTGCATTTTCCCAATCCCACTCCCCCAAATTTGTATGTCTTTGGGAGTTGCGTAAGCAAACACACAACACTGTGAACTTAAATGCACTTTGTGCTTTATTGAGTGTGCTCCAAAATCAGTCCATCTCCGAACTGTCATGAGTATATCCTTCTAAAACAGTTAAAGTATATCAGTTAATTTCTCTTTTGAACTTGGTGCTCAAAACAAAGATGTGCTAGACAGTGCCTCTCTATAATCTCTTGGCTTAAAAAATAAAATGAAAGATTAGACACTTTGGGGGCTCCTCTTGGCCAAGCAATATGGGCTGCCCACATTGTTAGAAAAGCAGCAGAGTAGAGTATCATAGTCCAGATTTTTTTTCCCCCCAGGAAAAAAAAAAAGTCAGAATTCTTAACAGCAGGCTCCATCCATATTTTTCAGGAATTCTTAGTAGCAGGCTCTGTTCTCATGTGGCTCCTCTGAATTCAAGTGGTAGGCTTTTATTTTTATTCTTTTTATTACTTTTTTTTTTAAACAGCTGTGTCATTTTGATAAGGTGAAGGGTTGTCTGTGAGCATATAAAAATCAAGCTGCAAAATACATACCACCTCCTAGAATCAAAAGAGGCATCAAGGAGCCTTTTTCTCTCTGCTCTTTTGAGTGTCTCACCTTTTTATTGTTGAGTAAGCACTGCTTGAATATATAGGCCATTTTCTTTTAAACATTTCCATTCTGTAGTTTAGTCTTCTGATTTTAATTGGTCGGCAAAATTGCCGAATGCACTTTTTGCAAGGTAGTAATGAGCAATAATATGATCATTATTATCATGAAAAACAGTGATTGAGCAATTCAATTCATTTTGCATCATGCAGAGCACATTAAATAAACATGACCTTTGACACTACTGTTATGCAGCAATTCATTTCTAATATTTAAAACATTCCATTGGTAAACTAAGTGCCAAAAATCCCAGAGGCTAGGATTAGATAGTTTACTTTTAAATTTGAAGGAGCTATAGTTGCAACTAACAGGGGTTTTAATATTTACCCAAACTTAAGGAATGGGTTCCATAAAGATGGAGTAGTGATTGGAAATGTAAATAAATTATAGGGGAATCAATAAATCAATAACTAATTGGCATCATAAAGTATTAATGTGTCAGTAAAAGACAAATTTTGGGTGAGGAACCCAATTCTTTGGATAAAGACCCAAGGGGGACAATAATGTCCTCAATGCTACTGAAAGTGAAGATCACTAGCTGTGCATAGATTTATTTTCTGCCTGAAACTGAATATTGCAAAAGAAGAAGGTTCTAAAAATACTGCTTTGGATTTCAATGTGATTATTTGCCTTTAGTATTTTTAGAAATCCAATGCATGTGCTGAATAAAGCAATTTAGACTAATATTTGACAAATCAAATCTTTGATGAAGTTACAGTCTACAAATCTTTATTGATTTTCAAAGAATTTTTATAAGCTATAGCTTCTTATTGCTATAATCATCCTTCTAGTTAGTAACACAAGGATTAGGCGAGTAGACTTGGTTTACTCTGTGGCTGTTCATTTATTTTCCATTCAAGTAATTTTCTTCAGCTGTCACTCTGACATCTAAATTTGGTAGTTCATTGTAAAAGATAGCATTGTTGTCCGGTAGCTTCACTTCCAGGTAGGTAGGATCTCTTAAGGAACAGAACAAATTGATTGATGATGATATTCGCAGTGTTTAAAGAATCTGTTTTTATTTTGCTCAGTCTGTTTTGCAGAAACCATAGTCAATACCTTGTCATTCAAAACATATGAAGTCTTCTAAGCTATTTGGCATCAATTTTGTCACACATGCCACACTTCTATCATGAGTAAAGGATACGAAGAGAAAATCTGTTGCAACTAAGCCTGTTTTTAAATTTTGACTTGGTTCACTTTTACAGAGATAGATTGCAGGCTTCGAGGCTCTCTTTAGGCAATGTGGACTACTACCTATATTTTTGTATATTTTTTTAAGGAATTTAAAATAGTTTTTAACTATTATTTGTTAATCTTTAGATTGTGGACTATAATATCATATGCTCATTTGAGAGATTAAAAAATGAAGGCAATACTTTTAGAAACTTCGAAATAAATTTTATATTAACAGGAAATATATATTTTTACAGATTTTAGTTTCCTTTTCCTCCCTTTATTTCTTTTTCATACTCCCCAATAATTTCTCTTAAATATTACTAGCAAGCAACATTAACATAGACTTTGGGTTCTGTATGTAAATATTAAAGATATCCTTGCATGTAATTTTCTTAAAATTTATCAAGTTCTTTCTATCCCAGTTTTTGTACCTCTAATTATATTAAATATGGTAAGGTTATAAAAATCTGATTTGTACCAAATCTAAATTTAATAAAGGGCTTTAAAAATTAGATTTGCACATTAAAAATTTTAAAATACCTGGTTTATCAACAACACTCTCACCCATATAAACATGAAAGCAGTCCAGATCTCTCATCTATCCACATTTGTGGGAAGGGGAGGGGGAGAGAGTGCTGAAAGATTTTGCATGATTTTTGGTAACAAAGTAGAGCATCAAAAGAAGTTAAGAAAAAAGGAAAATAGAAACTGTTTAGAGGAACTCACTAGGAAACAAACTCCAGTGCATAGTTGACCTAATTAAACTGGCTACATTATATAAATACATTTCAGTTTATTTGTATGATGACGTCCTAGAAATGTAATTACTGGGAGAAAAGAGTTGTATGGTTTACATTTTGACCGATTGCCAAATTTTTATTCAAGGCGTTTCTATCCAAACTTTTCTTCCTTTGAACAGTGTAGGAAGAGAGTATTCCCCAACACCCTCTTTGTCAACCTATTTAATGTTTGTCAGTGGTACCTTAATGTTTGAATTTGCCTTTCTTTAATATGATGTGGTAGAAAATGTTTTTGTATTTTTAGAGGCACTTATTTTAAAAATGTTATGTTATTTGAAATGTTTCTTCAATTTCTTAAATTGGTGATCTACCTATGCAAAATCTTTTGCCTGGTTTTCAATCAGAATGTGGGGTTTTTTTTTTTGTTTGTTTTTTTGTTTTTTTCTTATTGGTTGTAAAAGTTCTTTATGTATTATAGGAATCAGTGGGGTTTTGTTGTTGTTTTCATTAAAGTTTCCTTTTTGATTTCTCTTTTAATATGTAGTATGTGCGTTTTTCTAACGTGTATACGTGAGAAAAAAAAGCAGGGGGAAAGTATCATTATTCCACCATTATTCACTAACACATCCAAGCTTTACATTTTTTAGCAATGCCAAATAGTCATTTGAATATTCTAATAAATTAATTTGAAATAAATGCAACACCCATGAATAATAGGTTTTGCCATAGATCTATACATATTGAAATCTTGCTATGTGCCAAAAAATGTATAGTTTGTATTGTGTGCTTGCAAGACAGTGACCTATAAAACCTTTTTAAAAAGTGTCACTTGCTCTCACTCAGTTTCAAGTTGTCCTGTTATATTTTAACACCTTGAAGGTTTAGACAGAAAGCACCATTTTCAGTAAGATTGAAGACAATAGAGTAGAATTTTATGGAAATAGCCATTCCTTACACATCTTCTAGTTATATTGCACCAATAAAGAATAGCCATTCTGAGTGACTGTTTGGATGTCAAGGGTGAAAAAAAGGAATGAGACAGTTATCACCAGTTTTTTCTCCACTGAATCTTATAGTCCTATGCAAAAAAGAAAATAAGTTTCCCTCATAGACAAAGTATACAGCATTCTGTCATTCTTAAACTTAAATTGTGATACTTATCATTATTAGCTAGATATAATTACCAGATTCCACAAGAGTTTTGAAATATTATTTTAATTAAGTAGCCTAACAGTTAATTGCAAAATATTGTTATTTTTCTGTTTTTTCTAAGTACTGTTCAGTAGTCTCCACACTGCTTTATTGTATTACTTGCTTATGTGTAACATTTTTTAATATTTAGAATTGTTTTCATATAACTTATCTCACTGTGAGGTTATAATGATATGTACTAGTATATGTAATTATATGCATATACTGGCCTGAGTTTTTGAAAGACTATGACTTAAAAATTTTAATCTATGTACATATTTATATGTAAATATATAATTTACTTGTATGTTATGATCTTATGGTATCCATAGACTGCGTGTATAATGGGAAAATCTATTTTAGGATTCAAAGTTATTATAGTTCTAAATTAGGTTGAACTGAGATGTAGCTTTTACTTGTTCTGGAGAAAGGATTCACAAGCTATAATTGGTAAAGATCTCAGATTTTAAATGATTTTGAATCGTTTAGAGGAAATTAAATGCAAACAATAATGCTACATAAAGTAAGTATGTTCTCACACCACTCAAATAATATTTTCTAGAAATAGTGTTTCTCAGTCTAGCTAGTGTATCTAGAATTATTAATTTAATATGCTTACAAAATAATTGTGCAATTTGCATTTGCTTTCCCCACACTTATGCTATGATTATCGGTGGATTAAATTTTAGTCATGCAAAATAAACGGTTCATGGTGACTAGGAAACATCTCATATAATCCCTAGTCTCTTTTCATCACACCCATTTAATATGCATATGACATTTGGGATTTTCCCACATGGTTCCTAAATCTTCTTAACTTGTACCTTGAAATATAAATTTCCTTTAACATATATGGGGGAAGTCCTGTGACTAGAGTAGGAAGCAGAGGGAATTTTTATCTCATGCAGACTGATTTTTTTTTTTTTTAATTTTAACAATGTACTTGAAAATCTTTATTTTATTTTATTCTTTTATTGGTCATGAAAATTCATGAGATACACTGCTTTAAGGCTCAAAGTTCAGTTCTACTTTAGCAGAACCTCTGGTTCCAGCAAGCTAAGACTTATTTTTAAACACATTAATTAAAATTTACAGTTTTAAAAGTGCACTAATTCATATCTCATTAGAAAACTTAACTGGCTGGCAAAACATCAGGCATTTGGCAGGTGTTGAAGGAGTGTCTTTTACAAAAAAGATTACTGGATTTTTTTTCTGGCTATAAAGTTAACGTATGTTTATTATGTTTATGGCAATATAGGAAATATGGTGAAATTTAAAAAAGAAAAGAAAGAAAATTAAAATCACTTAGAATTTATTAGGCAGATATAATCATTATCATTGTGGTGCATGCCTTTTTAGTGTTTTGAAAATGAGTTTATGTAAATACATAGACATAATCATGTACTTAAATACAAAGTTGGGAGAAAGAGGACATACTATTTTATACCTGCTTTTACATTAATGTCTGTGGAAAGTTTTCTTGGTCTAATAAATATTTTTAAGGAGTTTCAAAATAAAAAGCAAAACTCATATTAAAGAGCAAGACAGATTTTTCACTGAAATGAACCTTGGCACTCCTGCCAGCTGGCACTAAAACCACTGACCTCAGGAGAAGGCACCTCTGCCCCATGAAGAGCTCCCCTTGAGGGTATAGAATAGCCTTCATTAACTAAAACATTCTGGATTGAAAATGGCCCAACTCCCTGGAACCAGCAACTGAATCAGATGAATGATGGGCAGGGAGAAGCATTTATATATATTGCAACTTTAAAACATCTGTATTAAATCTATAGTCCTTACTAAGGCCTAACTAATGGCACATCACCTCTAAGGTCTAGAATCCCAACTGTGTTCTTTTTCTCCCTAATGTAATGGCTAAATGTTGTATTTTGACTCTGTAATCAGGCAAATCGAATTTACTTCAAATATATTTAAATTTATTAATGTATTTATATATGGTAGTTTGCCATCCTTACTTAAATTTAATTGCAGTCCCTTCCAATATTCGCAGCTAGTTGTAATTGCCAGATTCCATACTTCTCTTTTGTAAAATAGAGGTAAGTATCACTGATGGAAACTAAAATCATAATATACTAGTTTACAGAGAGATGAAAACAGAAAGAAAACTAAACTGAATTGCACATCTGTCTTGCTGCATGCATGGTGACTGGAATGGAAGCCATATCTTGTTGTCAATCAAGCACTGTATTCATGAGATTGTGCTGACAAGAAGAACAGAGGGAAAGGCTATTATAAAAATCAAGTAATGCACAAAGTACAAGATGAGGAAAGAAGGAGTATGGGTAGAAGGGATTCTGATCAGGATAAGTATCTTAAGTGGAAAATATAATTCAGTGTGAAGAGACTGAGGAGGAAAGTTGAAGATGAGAACAGAGAAAGTATAGAAGATCTTTTGAACATTCAATGACTTCTTGGTCCAGAAGATAATATTCAAAATACTAAATCAAGAGCTAGAGGGAAAACTGATATAGAATATTCATTCTTCTCTGCATTTTATCTGCAATTAAAACTAGCAATATATTTATTTGGAAAATCAATGGTGGACAGCAGATGCAAACACCTTCCTCCCCTTTCCCACCTCTACTAACTGCAGCTCTGTTCTCTCCTTTTGAAAACATGCTTTTATTTATTTATTGGGCAGTAAAGTGTAAATATTTTTCTGTATATCTGGCAGAAATAGTACAACAAAGCGAAAACAAGAGTATACAGCATTACACACTTGCGATGACTCTTATAAAAATAACAAGTTGCCTTCTCAGCTGGAGTACCAGGGGATCATGTGACCCACATCTGGTGCCTCTTTATTCATTGAAATAAAATTGTCTACCATATGCTGAGCCCATAACAAATGTTAGTTTCTTTCCCTCTCTGAATTAGGCTCTCCCCCTCTCTGAGCCTCTTTCACCATGTATAAAATGAGGAGTCTGAACTAGATAGACTTCACTAAATTTTCCAAATCTAGCATGACACAATTACCAAATTTAGCAACTTTTATCTGAAAAACAGGAACTATAAAAGTTTGCTTAGTCTGCTCAGTATCATTCACTTTTCAAAATCCAGGTGAGAGGCATTAATCTTTAATATAAATATGCAACAGCATTTGCAACTTGGAGACACAAAGCAAATGTTGATTATGCACCTATGCTATGTCAAGTAATTTGCTAGAAGCTATGTGGCCTAGATAAAAAATCGCAATGACACAATTCCTATCTGCAAGGAGATCTGGATCTTAATTGAGAGGTAAGACAAAGATAACATGAACCAACTGGAAGAAAAAGAGCTCACAGACAATATTTCATTGGAAGTGTTAAAGTTGTGCTACAGACATTGTCTGGATGATGTGTGCTATGGGGATTCAGAGTAGGAAGGAATCACCCCCTGGGATACTTGAAACCCAAGCTAATGAACCTTAAGTGAAGGAACTGGCTCCCCTTAGTCTGTGAGTTCAATTATATTCCATAGCCATGGGCTATACCCTGAACTCCCCAGCTATTTTGTAAAGTGTCCTGTTAATGATAAAAATAGATACAGAAGCACCAATCCTCCCCACTCAATTCAGTAAATCCTCTTCAGGTCGCTGTTAGGTGGAGTACTAAGCCTAAAATGGATAATAAAGTTTATACCGTATTTGTGTCCTTAAGGTACTATCAAAGTATATACTTATGAAAATTAAAGACCAATGCAATTTTCAGCCATGGTTGTCCTCTTCTCTCTTTCTTATTCTAACCCAACTCGTCTTTCAAATGCCAGCTCAGGTCTAGATTCACAGAATCTTTCTATCACTTCCACCTTTGGATCTCTGTCTTTTTAAAATTCACAGTATTTAATGCCTATTAAATGAAATGACCAATATGAAATATATTTTGAGAGCCATAAAGTGCTTTAAAAATGTAAGATTTATTTATTTGACTGTTACTCCTAATTTGTCTTACCCTGGATGTAACTCATATAGCCAGTGTAAAAGCTATCTGTGTGTTCCCTGTAGTGCTTCATATGGTACAGGTTTTAGATAAATACATCTTGATGAATTGTTTTTAATCAAGTACCAGACTGTGACAATGTCAATCTAACATTAGCCCTCAAAAGAACATAAGCACTTTCATCCTTCTGACAAAGTTAAAGGGTGGATAGTCTTATTCCTTTTTACTTTCAATTTTGGGACCATCCAGAATATTTATGGTTCAATGTTAAATTCAGGTATTATTAAACTGAATTCTTTCTTCTTATTTTGAAGAAATATGTACACTATAGACATTCTTCTTCTGGGATTTGTGTTTTCTTTGTGAAGGACACATACTAATATATTTAACACATCATTTCTGAGAAAAGTATGAATAAAATTTGTATTTATATTTAAACTGATTTTCCCTGTACTTTTCTAGTTAAATCAAGAAACAGCCATTATTTTTTTTCTGACAATCTTGCAGAGTACATGAGCTTCTGAAAAACAGCATAGCAGTGGACCTGTACAAAGGGTTGCTTTGGGAGTTCTTTTAAGAGACATGATCATAAAGTGTGCACAAAGCAAATAATTAATTCCCTAGGTGGCTGTGCTGTCTGTACACAGAGATTAAGCTGAGTATTCCATCAGTTTTCTATGATAAAGAACAAGCAATATTTTTTATACTCATGTATTCAAGTAATTTTGACGTAGGCAAATGGAATTATGCTCTCTTTATGCTTTCTTAAATACCAAGCATTCCCCTTTTGTGTCTGTCAACCAGAAACCATCTTTCTTCACAGCGGACTCCTTAATGCCAGGGAGTGGTCTATTAGGCAAAGACCACAGTACCAAACTTTACCTCTGTTCTTATAGAAAACAATTTTTTTTTTCCATTCTGAGTGATCTCAACCTTCAAGGCCTAAGCTTGATGTGCTTCCTCTCCTCTTAATTTTGTGGCAAGTGCAGGGGTTTATTTTTACTCTCATTTAGTTATGTTGAACCAACACTGTTCATTTCAGGGCGGTACTTGGAAAAACTGAAGACAGTGAGCTCAAAATCGGTCCTTGTATTAGTCCGTTTCTGTTGCTTATAACAAAATACATGGAACTGGGTGATTTTTAAGAAAAAAACAAATTATTGCTTACAGTTTCAGAGGCTAGGAAGTCAAAAATCCAGGGAAAACATGTGGTGAAAGCTTTCTTCGTGGTGACTTAAGTGACGCCAGGGTATCACATTGCAAACATGGTGGAGCAGAGAGAGCAGAGAAAGACTAACCTCCCCATTTACTCTCCTTTTAAAGCCCTCAGAACCACAGCCATGACCAACATTTATAATCCATTCATTATGGCATGATCCTACAATCTAATCACCTCTTCAAGGTTCCACCTTTCAATTACTGTAATAGGATTTCCCACCCTCAACAGTTACAGTGGGAATTAAGTTTTGGAGGGGCATTCAACTCAAGGAAGTCCTCAAACCTCTATCTTATTTTCTTAGCTTTCACTTGCCTTTCACTTGCATTTGAAGAAAATAAAAGTAGGCAAATTTTAAGCCAATGATATTCTTTCTAAATGTGGAATATTAGCATCCATGATCCCTTTGTAAAATGTTGTTTTTTAAGTGTGAATGAGTGTGGTGAAGAGGATATGTGCTGGGAAGATGACCTTCTCTTGTGTTCAACTATCACCTCAGTTTTTATAAAGTGAAAACCTAAACCTTTTATAGGAATAGAATATCATTCCACAATTTATTAGGAAATTTCAATGCCCCTTTAATATTTGGATGCATTACTGTGAAAATGCCTTTGAATGGTTTCTAGCTATTTCAAGTATGGCAGTGGTCCTTCTCTTTAGGATAAAGTAAAGTACCTGTAGAGTTGTTCTGTGTCTTGTTTTTGGTTCCTGCTTTTTCTTTCTTTGTTTATTGCTATTGGAAGAAGTTTCACAAAAATGAACTGGAAGCAGAGAGTCTCGTGTATTCACTATTAACTCAAGTTGTAACGCAGTAGAACTATCCAGGCCTTAAGAATGTCATGACTTAATCATGGTAGTGCTTTTGCTGAAGAGAGTGGAAGTGCAGTCACTGAGTCCCCTCTTTATAGTAAGCCTTCAGACTAGTTTCTTCTGATGTTCAATATTGTATGTAGAGAGAGGCTTCCTCTCACAGAGAACGTAGCTACCCTTTTCTGATTCTATGGACTCACTATGATGAGTTAGCAGGGACTTGCTTGTTTCTAAGAATTCAATATCAGATCAGAAAACACTCTGTTTTTCAGTGTTTGTTTTCTTCACCCAAGCTTTTTCTACCAAACAGCAAATATGCCCCCTCTATAGTGGACATAGAATTGATAAGTTGGCCTTTCCCTAGAATAAATCCCATTTATATCAAATGTACTTAAGAAAAATTGCATTCAAAATTTTACTGTTTTATAGGAGACCTGGATTAGTGTGGATAATAGAATTTTCTTTTGGGCAATTTTTGGACATCATCAATCTGGAAATTTAGTTTTCTCTAAAAACATTCATAAATATATGCTTTGGTTACTATATCTTATCAATTTTCATATTCTTTTTTTTTTCTTGTTTTCTCGAGGAGATCTAGCACCCTCAACTATTTCACAAGTAGCTGGACAAATTTTTGTTTGTCCTGGTGATAGTAATATCACAATGAAAATAGATGTGTGATCTTGATATGAGAGTGACCCATGGTCTTGTTCCTACTTCTTGTCTCCAAAAATGAGAAGTCTTAGAAGATAACTCTTTACTGATATGTATCCACAATGTTCTCCCACTTATGTGCACAAAACACTCAAAAACCTAAAGAAAATAATATAACTGTGCTCTAATGTTCTGAGGGAGTTTCTTCATTTCATTGGACCACTTAGAGAAATCATATGACAGCTTCTTTCTCATTAACTGCGTATACTGGTTTATCATTATTATTTTTTTCCCTTTTGTTTCTCTGCCTGACTGTAATTTATCTTCCTTCAAAATGATTGTGTTGCCACTCACCTGTTCTTGGATCTTGTTCAATTTTTTTTTTTTTATTTAAAGATGGAATGAACAGCTAGTTTTCTTGGAAATGAAATGTTAATGGATCTCTAGAGACTTGGAGACTGTTTACAATGTTACTTATTCTGTTTGTTCATATATTTGTGCGTTCATTTGTGGCTGACTGTTTTTTGTTCTTTTTGTTTGTTTGTTTTAATCATTAGGTTTTTTTCAAGTTATAAATCCAAATCTTATTGAAAAATTAATTTATATGTATATATTACTGTCATACTATCCTAGATTGATAAATTGCTAGTTTTCATAGTTGTCCTACTGCATAAGGTAGCAATCATTTCCCATACAAACCATTTTAATGCATTAGAAGAATTATAACAGGTTGAAAGCTTTACTCAACAGACTATGTTCATTAAATCTTAAGGACCTGTATGATAATAAACTTGAAAGAGATGAAACTTTAACAGACCATTGATCTCACATGTCACTTACTAAATGGTCCCCAAACCAAGAGAGCAATCTCTAGACCAATCCTGTTCTGTTCTGGTCCCAAGCCAAACAGCCAATCAACAGAGCGTTACAATGTTATGTTGATGACTGTGAATGTAGCCGCAACTCTCTAAAGAAGCTGAGTGGCTGAACTGGGTGTGAAGACTGGAGGTAAGGAGAGCTTGCAGACCTCCAGAAGAAAGCCTGCTCTGATTTCTTGGTCCGCTGTTAGGTCTTATTCTTCTGTTTATTTCTTTTCCTTCAGTCTCAGTAGCCAAATCATTTAAAAGTTCCTTCACTTGTTCTAAATCCCGATTTTTTTTTATTCTTGTACTTTTTACAATTTTTGCAACAGACAAATATTATGTAATCACAAACTATAATTAAGCATGTTCTATATGACATATGAAGTTTCCCAATCAGGATAGTCTGTATGTGTTTGAAGACCTAATAGTTTTCTGTATGTAATGATTTGTTTCATTTCAAATCCTTAATTAGGTAAGTAGCAGCATCCTCAAATAGCACTAAATTCATTCATTCAGCATTTGTTGAGTGTATACAGGATGTCACCTTAAATAAGTACATTATTTTTGTTACTTTAATATGGAGGACTTATGTGAAGGGCAGACTTTTAAAACCTGAGAAATAAATCACTAAAGGAGTTCCTAAGTGTTCTTCCTGCTCACTAATTTTATGCCCATGGACAGGTCATTTGTTGTGTATGTGTTTCCCCCTTGGTAAAGTGAAAAAATGATCTAGATAGCCTAGCCTCCAACCAGTGCTTGAAAGAAAAAGCAACATGATGGATGAAATTCAGCCAGCGTGTAGGGTACTGTCATGTAACTCAGAAGAAAACATGATTTTCTACTCCGTAATGTGAAAGGTTTAATGGCATTTCAAGAGGTATTATTAATCTAATAGGGAATGAGCACCATAATCATTTAGCTGGATGTCCATAAAGGACTTTAAATTCTTTGCCCCAAGCCCCAAAATATATGAACACAAACAAACAAATGAACAAAAGCCTATGGTCTTGGTGAGCATTTTCAGGATTACCTTCAGATAAGAATTAATAAGCACTAAGAAATCACCATAGCAGCATTGAAATGCCAAATCCTAAATTTTATTTTGTTTTGTTTTCTAGAAGACAGAAATAAACTATCTGGTTTAATGAGAGAGAGAGAGAGAGAGAGAGAGAGAGAGAGAGAGAGAGAGAGAGAGAGAGTGAATTAATAAGTTGTGGACCACTGAGTCCACTGAGTTGATGCCTGTTCTTTTTCAACTAAGAGGATGGAGAAAATGATCCCACTGTAGCTCCATTTATAGAGAATATGCTTTGACTTTTCCTCATGTTTTCACAACTTAAATTGACTGCCAGGATAGGGTAATGAATCCCTTTCTGAATCTGAGTCATATCTGTGACAATAGAACCTACTAAGGCTCATAATAATTCCAGCTTGGAATGATTCTGTTCTTCTAAGTAGGAATTATTTTAACATGTATTCACAAAACAGATCAGCCAGGGTGGTTTTTTCTTAATAATACTTAAACCAGCCTTTTTTGTATAACTGCAGTAATTATAGATTTTAGAACTAGAAGACCTCAGTAATTACATAACTAGGTATGAATAAACCTGGGGTTCATTTTAGACTGTCATTTCTGTGGATTTTGTATTGTATTGATTTGGGGTGGAGTTGCTAGACCCAGTCGTGTGGGGTGTATGATTTCAGGAAATGAAAACATTAACTGCTGGCAATGCTCCGTCAATATTTTGTTCCATTTTTTTTTCTGTATTTAAGTTTTAATTTTTCATAATCATGGAAAGAATGAATCTGCAAAATAACGTATCCTCTACTGCATCATTTCACAAGTATAAAATATAGAAAACATTCTGTACACTAGTTGTTTAAAGTTGAATAAGAAGGAAATAAATACCTACCCATAGAAATCATTGTTTGTTATCTGCTATGGCACCTCACTGGTAAATATAACTTCCTAGTTCATGCTCAGTGTACTCTGGGATCAAGTTCAAGATTAACGCCTGCTTTAGTGGAATGATATTTTAAACTTGGAAAGTAGAGTTGGAAATGACCATAGAGATTACGTGGAACAACCCTTTTATTTCCAGAAGCGGGAAATGAGGATTATTGGATAGTTTCACTGACTCTGGCAGTCACAGGACAACAAATTAGGACTAGATCCACACTTTCCTGATTCAAGGTTGGGTGCTTCCACATTGCGTGATGGCTTTTTATCTGCTTTAATTTGCAATCTTATTTTCACTCGTTTTAACATAAAACAGATAGAATTTATTAATGAGTTCAGAGTACATTGTTCTGGTGAGAGAAAGCATTCAATTTATGTAAAAAAAAAAGATACAGTATTTTTACATATTTTTATATTGTTAACATATATTTTCAAAATTAAAGGAATCTGATTTGGGACTGAATTTGCTGTGTTGTTTCTGTTTGTTTGTTTTAAAATTTAACCCATGCATCCCTTTTAGACAATAACCTAATGGGTGTTACTGTTTCATAAATGTTTATTTCTTGCTACTTAAGCCTGCGGAGGCTTCTGGAAGTCAGCACATTTCCTGCATTTTATCTAGCACTTTATTCTCTATCAACTTCACATTCCATTGGCTAGAAAGTAATTTTGCTGCTTTCAAGAGTCACAGAAGAGCTTCCATTTTGCCACCTTTCAATTTAGCTCTAGGAAAAATGAGCCCGACTGGGCTTACCTTGGGGGCTTTCCTTGACGTGAATTTGTTAAATAAAGTCCGGGAAAAATTATTAAATATTTTGAGGGTTAGTGCATGTGACTTCATATGAAGGGCCAAATTTGGCCTAGGGTAATGTATGTGTAACTGTCCTGGATATCTGTGGAAAGTCTACATCCTTTGGGGCTTTAGAGTTAGGGTGGCTTTTGGAATATAAATGCTCAAAGCTTTGCAAATTAGAAGAAAGAATTAATAATTTAATTAGCAGTCTGGTTGTCTCTATCATGGTCTGAAATCAATCTGAGGTGGGGGAATGTTGAAAAGACTCAATAAAACCCATCAAATCTTTTGAGGTTTTTGTTTCCAATTGAAAAGAAGAAAGATTGTACAAAATTCATTAACCATATATTCCCACTTGGGTCCCCAGTTTAACCTGCCTCAAAATTGAATCTGTCCTTTGGAGCAGCTATAGAGGAATAGGAGGAGACTGATCTCCTGAGGATTTCGAGTGTCTCATTTTTTCAAGTCACAGTTTTGTCTTGCTGAAATCTATGCTTCAAATATATGGCTTAAGCTTCTGCAGTTTAGTTCTTCATGTGTCTTGGATTAGCACTGCTCTGATATTGTCTTTCTTTTCAGGAATTTCATTTCCACAAGTTAGGTCTGTGACTGATCTTATTTCAACTGTGCAAAATGGCTTCTTTCCAAAATAAGGCTTGAACTTCTTTTGCCACTGGTGTTTGCTATGCATGAAAGACAGTGTTTGAATAGGAATTATTATTCTTTTCTAGGTTTCTTGCATTTCTTTCCCACTGAGGAGCATGGTTGCATTCCACTAAACAATAGGGTTCAAGATGAGTTCTATCTCCCTCTTAAACCAAACCCTGATGGTTTTCTACGTCTCACTAAGGAGATGCCATGTATGTCCGTGCAAGTCATACGCTTGTGAAGTTGGTGCCGTTCACATTGTCACCACCAAGGAGTTGCACACTTAATATATCAATTTTCTAGAAAGTAGCAAGCAAATGTCTTGTTCTGACAGAAATCAGTATACTATGACAATTTTTAAATAGGTGGAAGAAAAGGGTGTTAAGGAAGATCTGCTTTTTTTCTACTTTGCCTAAAGGCATAAAATGGGCTACCAGTAGCCATGTCCACTACGTTCTAGGAGACAAAGGGGTCTAGTAGATCAAAGTAATAGTTATGATACGAATTGTGTAACTATACTTGTTCTCTAAAGAAAGGCTTTAAAATATTTTATACTGGGGTTCCACAGAGCATACCTTCCAATAGTAACAGATTCCATCACTCTATCTCTCCTCCCACTATTGAAATGCAGATAACCCAACCTCGCCAATAGTTACAGGGGTTTGAGCCAAAGTTCAGCCAACATCATTCCATTTGACACTATTGCTCGTCTATGCAGCACAACTGGTAAACCAACAAGCCCTATCTTATTAAAATACTCTGAATACAGGAAAGTTAATAAAATCTTGATTAGCAGGGGAAGCAAATCAATTAAGCACAAAAAGTTAACCAAGATATGCAGAGAACCAAATTGCAATTGAGCAAAAGACATGCTGGGAAAATATAGTATAGTAAAGCCTTTTCCATAAAGCAATTTCTTAAAATTATTGAAAGAAAGAGAACACTGCAAATGTTCACATGGCCTATGTAGACAATTTACGTGGGTTTCATGGAAAGGTCTTATTAAAAGCTAAATGTTATATTTGGAGAATATTTTAAGGGCGAGGAAGAGATACAAGTTAGCTGTGTTTATGTCTTATGGTCTTGCAAAAATTATTTTAAGAAAAATCACAGATAAGGTTTTCATTTGAACAGCATGCTTGATTAATAGGCAGGGTACTTGAACAATGTCTTCCATGTACACTTCAATGTGAAAAGTATTGCAGGGCTGTAAAGATGATATAATATTCTCACCTGGAAAAAGGTGGCTAAATTCAAACATAACGAATTCATTACACCCCTTATGCGTCCCGTTCCTTCTCTGATGTTTCCTGTCTCAGTGAATGGCACAGTACATATTCCCTTTCCAGGTCAGAAACCTAGAAGTGGCCTTCAATTTCTTCCTCTTCCTCTTCCCACATCCAATGACTTATTGAAAGTTCGTACATTACCTCCTTTATTCTTCTCACATCTGTGTACTTGTTTTCATCCCACTGTCAAAATATTTTAGTTTACATCATTATCGTTTATTTCTGTTTTTGTGGAGTATCTTTCTGATGGGCTCCTTGCCTCAGTTCCTCCGCATTCATCCCATTTTGTAGGTAGAAACCGTGATAATCTTGCTAAAATTCCAAACTGATCGTTTCATTTTCCCAATGAAAATTTTCCACATGGTTCTCTTTTTGCTTTAATTTAAAATCCATACTCCCTGGCTTGAGTTTTTTTTTTTTTTTTTTTTTTTAATTTAAAAACCATACCCCCCGGCTTGAGTTTTTTTTTTTTTTTTTAATTTAAAAACCATACCCCCCGGCTTGAGTTTTTTTTTTTTTTTTTAATTTAAAAACCATACCCCCCGGCTTTGGTTTTTTTTTTTTTTTTTTTTTTTGACATTTGCAAGATTGTCTGGAAAGAGTATGAACAGACGATAGTAAAAGGTGCGGTAACTAGTTGCCCCAGAGTGAGTGACGAGGCTACTTGCGGAAGAGACGTTGCTGTTTTGTACCTTTCCCCACACACTTATTCCAGCAAGCATCTCCTCTTCATGGGCACAGAAATGTTTGATTAGCTTTTTGGTGGATGCCCTATAAAGTTATACTGGAAACTCTCATTTCTGATTCTGAATCCATTTCATACATCTTATTGATAGATGTGGACAGTGTGGGTTTTATGGTTTCATATCATTAGTAGGACTGGAAAGGAAAGTGGTTGCGCTATTTTGGGGCATCTACACTTTGAAATGTATAATATAGTACATGGAGGAGAAATGGTACTTGACAAATAGATAAGAACACAGTAAATGAATATGGAAATAAGTGTTGCTTACAAATATTAAAATAGAATAATAAAAAAATGCTCAAAAATTTTTTGATATGGAATTTTTAAATTACTCGAAAAACCAGTACATCTTAGGAAAAATAATTTTACTTTATTTTCCTTTACAATGCCCCCTCTATAATTATTTTAGATATTTATTTGTGTAAGAATAAATATTGTCAAGCCTCCCAGCTTGACAAATTTTCTTTGGTTTAGATCCTGCTTATTTTGATTTTGAAAGAGTGTGAATTTGAGTAGAACCAAAGAAATTCATTTTAGGTGATTCTATAGGGGAAGGGTTATTCTTTGGCTTTCGTGTGTTCTGTTTTGTTATTTTACCTTTTCTGTCCCCAGTGGGGTATCAGTTATCCATATCAGAAAACATGACACATGACATTTTAATTTACTTCCATATATGTATGTGTGTATGTGTATATATGTGTGTGTATATATATAGTTTTTATTCTTTGTCAGTTTTAAGGAAATGTTTCTTAAACTTGAGAGAAAGAGAGCAAATGTATGTCGTAATATGAATATAATCATATACATTTTCACTCTTTCTCTCAAGATTATAGGAATTTAATCATACACATTTGCACTCTTTCTCGTATATTTCCATATTTGCACTCTTTCTTGTATACTTGTATATACTCTTACTTGTACGCTTGTGTACTCCAAAGTAGCATATGATATAGGGATATCAACAGAAAATTAACACTTTTTGTTTTATTCCAACTTTAACATTTAAAAAGAAAAGAAAATAATCAGCCACTAGATTTTTTTGAATAATCTTTTTTCTCAGTACGCTCAATTTGCAGCACTTCAATGATATTTTCTAAATTATACTTCTTTTTGAGACAATAACAAAAGTTGCTGATATACAGATTTTAAGACATACTTTTCTTTGTTATCCAACTTCTCCTTTGTAAGTTTTTTGTTATATGTATAGTATAGAGATATTTGACTCAACAACATTGAATGAAAATAAACATATATCATCAAGATAATTTTGAATATTATGCACTTTATTTTGTTCACCACATCAAATGTTATCTGTGGAGTACTGAGCAATAGTTTAGGCTCTGAGAATTATATCTCCATTAAAACTATAGATATAATTATATGATTATAAATATAATATGTAATATTACATATAAAGTCAAATAATGGGAAACAGTGTAAAACAAAAAAGGCATAATTTACTCTATACTGATAATTATGTATTCCTTCTTGCTGTGACTGTTCCAAAGAAGTGGAGATAGAATACTTATTGCTTTGCTATAAGAAGTCATCCCTTATCATTCACTGTAGGTGAATGTTCCTCAGAATGTTGCTATAAAACATTATGTAGCATTTTGATTAGTGCATAAAAATGTCTTCAAATAAAATGTCTCTAAATTTCTTATTACTAAGCTTCCCAGATAATACTCTGTTTACCTTCTGTGGAGAAGTAGAGATTTTTCTCTGAGAATGAAAAAGTAAAATTCAGATGAAGAAATACTTCTATTTTTAATTTTGACTGGGTTATTGTTGCCTTTTTTTTTTTTTTTTAGTCTGGTTATATTAGATGGTAGAATAATATGATAATTGGGTCATGGATATAAAAAAAAAAAAATGCACCCAATAAGTAAAACAGGCGAGGAAGATTTTACTCAAGACTATTACAATAGGGGGAGGAAACTGAACTCAACTCCACTGAAACAAAAGGAAGGAGATTTTTTAAGTTCTGTAGTTAGTTGGAAGTTGTTGGTGGGAGTGGTGGTGGTCAATGTAGTTAGGCCATCTCTGTTTGCTAATTGGCACTTACAGAAGTTAGGCTCTTACCCTCCCACAGAAACTGGAAGATAGAGGCACTTTCTTGATTATTGCATTTCAAAGGGGTGGCTCCTAGGCCCTTGAGAAATACATTTCCAAGTTGTAAAACTGTCAAGAACCTGGTAGAACATTTACATCTCAAAGGGGCAAACAAAGTATTTACAATGAAAGGTTTTCTAAGTTAATGCTATCTATTCAAGCTTAGGGTACTGTGTAGGTCAGTTAATTTCACTTTGCTTCTAAAACAGGCAAAATCCTGCACATTTTTTTTGCAAATATGTGTTTTGCAAATATATGCCATTTTGTTTTTGTAAGGAAGAAAATAATTAGGGAATGGGGTACATCTATGAAAACATATGACCTCCCCTACAGTCTGCCAGAGTGAATAACTTCAGTTTACTGTAAAAAGATTCTTACTAGCCTTCTTTCTGTGGATGGTTTTGAGAGGAAAATTCCGTGTTACTCTGTGACCATGGATAAATATTTTTACCTTTGTGAATACCAATTTCTTTTAAATTTGTAAAATAAAGGTAATTGTAGTTTCCCTATCAAATTTACTTGGCTGTCATGAGGATGAAAAAAAAAATACATGGAAATGTTTCGTCATTTTGTTTTAACGGCTATATAAACACCCTTTGCAGTAAAAATGAGACTTGTAAATACACAGGTCTCAACAAAATGTAAGATTTTAATTTTTCCACATAGTAGTTACAGTTCAATGGTTCTGGGATAGGAGGGTGCAGTTCTCAACCTGTGACTTCCATCTCTGAGTCTAAAGCAGCTGGTTCAGTTTTTGACATCATTCAGCAAGAAAAGAAAAGGAAATGCCTAGGAAACTGCAGGTGTATTTCAGGGAACTGAAAAGAATCACAAATCATTTTTGCTCATATATTATTGGCCAGAACTTAGTCATATGGCCCATTCAAGCCAATAGGGAATATGGGAAATCTACCCATACAGCTGTATGCCCAGCTAACACTGAAGAGTTCTGTTATTATTTTTTTTATTTTAATTATTATTATTATTATTTGACTGGTAAAGGGATAGCAACCCTTGGCATGGTGTTGTCTGCACCACGCTCAGCCAGTGAGCACACCGGCCATCCCTACATAGGTTCCGAACCCGCGGTCTCGGCACTACCAGCGCCGCACTCTCCCGAGTGAGCCACGGGGCTGGCCCAAGAGTTCTCTTATTAAAGAAGGTAAAATGAATAGTGGTGAACATCAGTAGCCTCCACCACAGAGATAAACGGAAAGAATGATCAAGACAACAGAAACTTCTTGAAAGGGACAAATTAGATAGCACCAAATGGTTATGGAAGTACGATGACTTAGTCAAATTGACTGTTAGTTCATTTTTAGAAAACAAACTCTTCCCACTTGCTCTTCAGACTTTTTGTTGTTTTTTTTTTTTTAACAGCTCCCAGTGTCTGGTATGTCCAATGGTTTCAAAATGGTCTTGCATTAAAAGCCCATGTAACCAACCAACTATTATTTTAATGCTCAATATGTTTAATGGGTAACGCTGTTTGGTGCATGTTCTGTGAACCTAGTAGCATAATTTGTCTCAGGATATTTCTGAATTTTCAGAAAGCTCTCTGTGTTATGTTTTAATTCTTGCAAATTGCTTGCCAATTTAATACGAGCTGCATCTAAACAGTAAGTAATTGCTTATGATAATGAGTGCAAACTAATTTGGTAGAATATGTTAATATTCACAAAGCACTTTTATACTGCCTGCTGTTCCAAAAATACTGCTCTCTTAGTTAAATGTAGCTTTTAGATAGCATTATTGTTACACATCTGACTAAAAGTATCACTTCAGTAGCATCTACCCAAAAGTCATGACTATGATTTCAATATTCCAAAGAAGAAAGAGAAAATCCTGTCATCCTCTGATAAATGATTTAGAATATTTGAGAAAGAAAAGGAATCACAGTCTCAATAATTAATTCTAATTAGTGATTGATAGTAGTAAGCAGACTACACTGAGTTAGAAATGGCCTCTGTTTCCCATAAGAGCCATAAAACTTAATTTAAATGTCTTCAAAGGCAGATGGCAGGAAAACTTCATTTGAATACAATTAACCATTTCAAATGAATTAAACTTTTAAAAATGACCCTAGATCTGGGTGTTTTTAAGTTTGAACCTTACTTCACCTCTTAATGCCCTGTCCTCTTTGTCCTATAGATCTTTCTCAACCATTTTCAGAGATGCAATTTGAAGACTAGCGCTTAAAGACATATGTTTCAAACCCGAGGGGCTTTTGAGTTCGGGGATCTGAGTGTTCAAGGATCTGAGATACAGATTGGAACTACCTTGTAATTTTAATCTAGGAAGATGGAACCAAATACAAAAGAAGAAAGGTTTGACACTTACCTGCCTCAGGTCTGATTTGGCACTTTAATCCACGCTTTAATGTTTCCACCATTTCAACTTCAAAAATGACTCACATAGTTATATATTTTCACGTGGGTGCTGAAATATAAAGATCTTCATAGAGAACCTCTTTTTTAAAAAAATTTTCTCTATCACTTTCAAAATCCAATTCCTTTGATGAATTTCACTGGATAAAGATCTTCATGGGTTAAAAAACTTCCATCTTCGGGTTTTAAATCTTATGAATATCTACAATTGTTTGTCGAAGTAAGTGTCCTAACTTCCCAGTTTTTTTGCTTCTTGTAACTAATATTGTGAAAATATGTGAATGATACCTCACTGAATTAGCTGAATTTTGTTCTTATTCTCACTTTCATAAGCTGTTTCAGAGAGTTTAAGATGAGGAATGAATAAACAAACAAATCAAAGTTACGTATATTTTATTTTTATTTTCGTTACTGCTACTGTTCCTTTTTCTACTAAGCATAGGCCAACACTTAAAAACATGAGAGGTAGTTTTACTTTTGATAAAGATGGAATGAAATAATTAGTGGTAAATATAAAAATACCACCAAGACACCTCTTGTTAAATGCAGTCTCTTATGACGTTAATATCACATTCTTCTACATTTATGAAGTTATGTGACTCCTTGTTAAAGGGAATTTGCATTACATAGAATTTTTAACATACTGAGATACTAGTATTTATCTAATCTCTTTCTAACACTGACCTTGAATAGTCCTAATTTCTACTATATGATTTATACTCTGTAGTTATCTAGGGATTTAATTCAGGAGACAAAGAGATAGGAAATAGTGGTGCTTAAAAATGCATCGGCTGGGGCCGGCCCGGTGGCGCACTGCTACAGTGCGCCGCTTGGGAGTGCGGCGGCACTCCCGCCGAGGGTTCGGATCCCACATACAGACCGGTTCCCGCTCACTGGCTGAGCGAGGTGCGGGCGCAACACCAAGGGTTGCGATCCCGTTGCCGGTCCCGGTCCGGTACGGGCGCGACACTGAGGGTTGCGATCCGTTGCCGGACACGAAAAAAGACAAAAAAAAAAAAAAAGGAAAAAAAAAAAATGCATCGGCTTCTTCTATGTAAAAAAAAAAAAAATACCGTCCTACCCACAAATTTGCTGTTATCTTTCTAGGACCATATTAAATTTTGTCTTCTCTGAAAAAAATTTTGAGATATTTTGTGAGACAAGTGAATTCTTCAGTTTGGCTGAAGAAGAGGGTTTGTTCGTATGGTGTATATTCAAAGTTATGATAAGAATACTTAATTTGGTAGAAAGTAGTTCAATCATTGAAGGTCTTGAATAGAGGAGTAATTAGAGGTACTGTTTCGAAAGATAAATCCATTGTTAGTTTGTAAGAGGAAGGAAAGTGTCAGATCAGTAAAGATGAATGGGTATTACAACATTTAAGATTGAAAGTGTTGCAGTAAGAACTATGGCTGTTAAGAATGGAAATATGAAAGGAAAATTCAAGAATTTGACGCCGGATTGGATAGGTAGTGATAATTGGGGAAAAGGTGGATTTCAGAGCTATGGCATATACCTTTCTATCAATAAGATCTAGCATGCTGCTTCATACGTACTAAATGCTTGATTAATTTTTATGGAGTGCACAGATTTTTTATTCTTGAATTGTGGTATTGTATTGCCTTTGTATTCTCTGTTTCCAGCAGGATTTTTTTGGGGTATTGTCTCAGGATTGCGTTTTGTTTGCTGTTGTTGTTGTCCAAAAACCCCACTCTGTTTTTTGAGTTAGAGTCTTTTCCTACCACGATCACTAAGCCATCTGTCTTTCAATCTTTCAAGAAACTTCTGAAAATAATTTCACCTAGGATTTTTTTTTCTTGTTTTGTTGGAGATATTACTCCTCCCTTCATAATTACCACAGTTCCCTGTCTTTTGATTTGTCTCTTTCATCACAGCGACAGTTTGCACTAATTTCTACAAATGCAGATATCAGTAAGATATTAGAAATATATTTGTTAAATTTGCACTATTTTCTTATGCCTCTTCATAAACTAGTGTCTCTCTTAGATTCCAGATTCGGAGAAGGAATTAACTCACACTAATGTGATCAAGCTCTAATCATGTGGTTGAAAAAATGTAGTCTGACTCAAGGCTATGTACTTATATGATTTTAAGACTGGAAACTATTTTATAAGAATTTCAGTGATTTCTACAATGACCCACCATGGTAAATAAGTGAATAAGTGGATGAATGAGTATCTGGTTTACTGAGTGAACTAATCCCAGATTTGGCTGCTTTCTGCAGGCAATTTCCTTTTTAATCTGAATTTTCAGAATATGTTCAGTTTAAAATCTCAATAATGATTTATTTACAAGTTGCTTCTTACACAGACATAATGAAATGGAGGATGGTGTTCATTGTCAAGATAATTTAGGCTATCTATTCCCTCATCTGAGTTGGTTGTATATGACTGGTGAAATTATTCAGCTTTCTTATACAGCTGCAAATACTCCCATCTTGCTGATGGATGTAGGCATGAAATGGTTCACATAAATAAATGCTAGTTATACCTATTTAAGAACCAGGAGTCTCATGTTATTCATCACTTTATCAGTAGTCCTGATTTAGAGGAATATATTAGGTTGTTATTAATGATCAGTAAGTGAATAAAGGCACGTAGGTCTGATGAGGATACCGAGAATGAAAGCAAGGCCCCTATATTTGGATGCATACTTTTAAAGATGGAAATTCCAATAAAAGACAACCCCAACACATTATATAACAGCTCACGAATTAAATACAAGTTCCATAGATGTTAAAAGGAGAGGATTCATTCTTGGAGAGAATTCACCTGGAATGAAAGTGAGAAGCATGGCTGAAAAACATAAACCAGAGAAAGTAAAAGTCGTTTGCTGGGGAGAATTGCATCTGGGAATGTCTAGGTGATAGAGTTAGAGCTTAGTCTGAGGTAATTTCTGAGTCAGAAACTAATATTCTATTCAGTTCCAGTCCAAAATAACTAGTAAATGATTTTAATCAGAGCCTCGTCAGATGGAGAATGGCTTAAATATAGCAGATAGTCAGGAAGATGGTAAATGAGAGGAACAAAGATTAGAAAACAAACAAAAGTTAAGATTCTCATTTTAGCCTAAACTTATTATAAATTTTATTGTTTATATGGTGCCCTCTATTTATTTTAACTCAATGCAAATCATTCAAAATAACCACCTGCTCATTTCCATTCAGGATTTAATCTCACTGCTAAGGGCAAGAAGGTGTGTTTGCCAAAATGTCATAAAATCTTTCTGGTGTAGAATAAAAGTGATTATGGTAATAATAATAAAGATTTGTCTTCAGCATCTCTGGTTCACAATGTAGAATCCTCAGATGAGCTGAAGGGTAGAATGGCTGCTGGAGCGGGGTGCTTACGATAAAGCGCTGCAAAGACCTCACACCTTTAAAGATGCAGGCCAGACTCTGAAATGTCAGGATGTGAATGTATCATTCCTGTTAAGTGTAATTATAGAAACTTTGAGTCTCCCCATACCAGACCCAGGAAGCATCATTAAAAAAAAACTCTAGATGATTGAAATGAGACCTTGATTTGTGAATTTTAGCTTATTTTTCTAAACAAGAAGCAGTCATTCGATCCTAGTTTTTTCATTTTATAGTGAAAAAAGCACTAGAAATAGAATTGGGTGCAGCCTGCAACCATCTGTGTGACACTGAGAAGACTCTTGATTTCTCTGGCTGGATTTCAGTTTTATTTGTAGTAAAAGGAAAGTTTAATTGGTTTATCTCCAAGTGTACTTCAGCATTGTCTATGATTATGTCGGGGTTTTTTGTTTGTTTGTTTAAACCTAGATCTAAAACCTGATGAACGCTATTGTCACGATTAACTTTTGAAATAAGTAATTTGAAGGACATCACTAGGAAACTGCTAATAATTTTAAGAATTTACTATAAGCTACACATCTTACTTTATGCTCTTAAAATAAGATTCTTCTTAAAGTGCCTGATAGTGTGATTTCTTCTCTTCCCATCCCTGCTGCCTATAGCTCTAATGCAAATTGATTACTAAATTACTTGACAGAGACTTTTTAATAAAGTCCACTTACTACCTGAGGGAGTCTACTTTCAAAAGGGAAGACATGAGCATTCGATGTTCTTAGGGTTATTAGTTGTGGGATTGCCTATTGCTTGTGAGATTGTCTCACTTGGTTTTATTTTTAGCTCTAGATCACTTTACTGTCTTTCTGTAGTATTTCCTAATCTGACAGCAGAAGGTTTAACACTTAACTTGTTTTTCTACTCAGACACATAACCTAGACAAAGAACCTTTTAAAAGGTTCCCAGGACTTTGAATTTGATCTTGGAACAAGTTTGTCTCACTGGGCGGCTCAAACTATTGAACTCAATTGTTCCTAAAGGAAATATATTCTAAATAACCTGTTTGAGAGGAAAATAAACGTTTTTAAAAGAATGAACATTGCAAAGAAACCACTAAGTGAAGTGTTATTTAATGCATAGATTTTCTAAAATAGTATTTACTGGCTTACATCATCTCAAATATTCAACAAAACAACTTATCTGACATTGCAGAAGGACACTTGTTTTCAAAAGAATAGATATTTATTTCCATATAGCATACTCTTTCAATAAATGTCAAAATCTGAAAAAAAATAAATGATATATTTTCAAGATACAGTATTTCTATTATAGAAAACGTGTAGAAAATAGAATATTTATTAGAAAAATGTTTTGTTACAGAAAAGTTTTGGGTCAACAAGCAAAGGAAAAATTATTTTTTATTGAAAAATAAATTTCTCTATTTTTAATTTGTTCTTTCTTTCTTTTTTCTTTTTTTTTTTTTTTTTTTTTTTTTTTTTTTTTTTTGTTGTTGTTGTTAAAATTATCTTTGAGAGAAATGATTCCTGACCTCACAGGAATTATGATAGATATTTGGTGTTTCATTTTCTTGATAGTTTTATCTTAATTAAAATATCCTTTTGAGTAAGCACATGCCCTTTTTGTTTTAAAATAGTATCTTGGCTGGGCTAGAGTTGAATCTCAAATGGGCTGGCTTCATGGAGGATTCCACACTCTTTTGCTTTCACACCTCCCAAGTCTACTGTGGGGTATGGGTGGTTCAGCTTTTGTTTGATCCAATTGAAAGTTTAGAAAACATTAATCTTTAATGCTTGATGGGTCTTCATGAACCCTAGAAGTCTAACAACATCTCTGATTTGCAAAGGGTTCAAGAATCTTTGTGATGAATTTGAACCAAGTTTATGATGGGCATTTGGTGGAATAGTGTGTGTACAGTGACTCTATACAGTGTCACTCTCACAAAATTGCAGTGCACAAAAACAGCATGCTCACAGTTTTGACCTCCCTGTCTTTATCAGTTTGCACTCAGCTTAATAAATAGACAAAACCTGTTTTAAAAAATTTAATATATTTTCTTAATTTGTAAGAGTCCCTGGTTTTGGCAGAATATGCAGCTTGCCGTGTATGACAAACTTTCCATTGTTCTTTCTATCTTAAATACCATCCTGAACTATTTCAATAAGACTTTCATTACTCAGGAATTACCTAAACTCTTCTTAACATTTTTTGTTTTGAGCTGATTGAGAATATAGGGCCCATGTTTAAACCATTTCAATGGCTTGCCGTATTTCTTGCCTCCTTTCATTTATGAAGGAGCTACCTGCTTTCTTTCTCAAATATGTACGGGTAAAAGCCATCTCATTCACTAGTCTTTTTAACTATTTGTAATGTATTTGCCAATTCTACCAAGTCTGCCCCTTCAATCAGGAGTTTCAACTTATGATATGTAGTCTTTATTTTCTTTTTTTCCTTTCCTAGAATTTTTGCACACTTAGATATATATGTAGCATTGAAGACTGTTTCTTACTTCTCAATATTGGTAATTGTTGCAATTAATTTTTAGATTTAGAGCTGGTTACATATTATAGTGAGGAACTCCTACTAATCTCATTCCACTAGTCTCTCCTAATATAAGACCCACCTTTCCTGAGTTTTTAATATTCCCATATGGAGTTTTACAAATTGGGAAACTATAGTGCTCAGTTTCATGAAACAATTCCTTGTGATCTTGCAAAAAATTTACAATAATTTTGAAAAATGATGAACTGTAATTAGTTGTTTTTGCTTTAGTGATTAAGATTTTTATTTTAGTTTTACAAGTTTGGAAAACTTACCCTGGTATAGAACTCTTTTTGCATTCAAGGTGGTCTTCTCATTGTGTTTGCATTTTTATGAACTTTACTCCAAAGACTGCTTCCACCTAGGTAGAAATTGTTTTGAAAATTAAAATTTAACAACGCCATTTCAACAAAACTGTAGGAGGAATAAAAGCTCCCCTTGTTTATAAGTGTTTTACTTTTAATTTTCATCTAACTGCCTGGCAAACTTTCACTGGAAAAAGTGTTATTTATATCCCTGTTACATTTAATAGAAACATAAGAGCCTGAATGTTTCATGTTGGCTACATGATGACATTTGAAGAATTATAGGCTTTCAAAAAATAACCTTTTGTTTATACACTTATGAGTTAGAAGCTAATCTATTTGGAAGTTAATTATATTATTGTTCATGTAGCAAGGATCTAGAGCAACCAATAATCAAGAAGATCAGTACATGCTGATTGGTTTTCTTTTTCAGGAAGATTTGGTCCATTTAAGGGAATATATTAGCCTTTGTAGAAAAGAAGTGAGGCTGAAGTGGGCATATTTAGGGAGGGGATGGTTGGCAAGACAGAGCAGTAGGGGAGAGAGCCCTTTATGTAAATGGTATGTTGAATAAGATCTAAAAATATTTCTTATAATGTTACAGGCAGTTCAAACATTAGAAATGGAAGCCCATGTTTAATTTTTACAAATGTTTATTGCAGCATAAAGTATGTGACACTGTTAAATTTTTGTCTGATAGAGCCAGCTTTGTTAGTGAAGTTAGGGTGGGAAATATAGACTCACTGCACAACTTAAATGTGGAAATTGCTGAAAACCACTTTTAGTTTTAGTCATCCATACATTCAGTGATGTGATAGATAGGAAGGGTAATTTGCAATAAGTGCATTAGTAGTCATGGCACTGATGAGCTAGTGCTTGTCGTATAGAAACATGCATATATAATAAAGGTGACACCTTCCTCTGCTTCTCTTCATATTGATAAAAAGTTTGGCACTGTGATTAAGATGTACTGCCATTGCACATTTAATTCTCTTATAAATAAGGTAAAACATGTTTCTGTAAAAATAAAATTAAAAAATAAACCCAGCTTGCATTTCATTTTGTGTAGAATTTCTCCTTTATGTAATAGTCAAGTGAAATTTTCTTACATCATGCCATAAATGTTACCATGCTTAATGTTTTATGGTGATAAACTAATATTCTCTTTCTCATGAGAGCTCCAATGTGATACAATTTAATATTTCTTCCATTATTAACTATTAGTGAACATAAATAATAATATAATGGGCTTTCGTGAAAAAAAGGGGCTTACCCAAAGAATGAAATACTGAAAAGATTAATAAAAACTACAATGTAGGAACATCATGTCCTTAAAAAGCATTTGATTTGAACACAACTTTGAAACACATCATGATGCAATGTTAGTTATTTTATGCTTTTACCACACACACACACACACACACACACACACACACAACACACAACACCTATTCTTAATAAAATTTACTGGGCACTTACCATACGCTGGGAACTGGACTCAGGTGTCACTGTGCAATGTCTCATTTAATTCCGACAGAAGCTCTATAAGATAGTGTTGCTATCCCCAGTTTTTCAGATAATCTAATACTTAAAATATGTTTTTTGATCAAGGTTATGTAACTAATGATATACAGTAGGTATTTGAACCCACGTCTAAATCCAGTTACATTCTTAATTTTTAAACTATTCTGTTGCAGTAAGTACACTATGTCCTTGGTTTAGAAAGATGCATGTTAAGGGGCCGGCCCGGTGGCGCACTCAGTAGAGTGCGGCGCTTGGGAGCACGGCAGCACTCCCGCCGAGGGTTTGGATCCCATATAGAGACCGGTCCGCTCACTGGTTGAGCGCAGTGCGGGCGCGACACCAAGGGTTGCGATCCCGTTGCTGGTTGCGGTACGGGCGCAACACCGAGGGTTGCGATCCCATTGCTGGTCGCGGTACGGGCGCGACACTGAGGGTTGCGATCCCGTTACCGGTCACGAAAAAAGACAAAAAGAAAAAAAAAAAAGATGCATGTTAAATGAGACAGGTTTTGAAACTTTAGTCATCTCACCCACTGTATTTGATTATGAGAATAATATTCTAGCTTGATGAAAAGAGGGCCTCAAGAAAAAGGGTATTTTTGTCAAGTTTGACAAGCAGAATTTTTTAAAAAGTCAGGATGCTTACAGAGTTAGGTAGAAGAGAGCTGTGGGAGGACTGGACAACTAATTTTCTCATTTATTATGGAATTGTGCCGATGCATACAATACAATGCACTAGTGTGCACAGAGAAGAAAAAAGAGAGACTGCTGTCCAGATATATCTGGAAAAAAGGAAACTAGAATAATTGCATTCTTTGGCAGACAGTAGTTCAATTGTTTTGTTTTGTTTTGTTTTTTTCGTGAAATCTGAAGTACTGCAAAGTCATTGTAAGCAGGAAGAATACCTAATTGCATGATAGTTGCCAGAACTTAACATTTATTGAAAAAGGTTGAAATATGAGATGAAATCAAATCTTGAGTAAGGGAATTTTTATTGTGACATTTTTCTTACTGAAAATATATATCTTTAAATTACTATCCTCAAGTTCTGTATTTGAGCAACTAGAAGATTTCATAGTTCCATAAGTTTGGGAAGTATACCCTAAGTAAATGTTAATCTACATATATTAAATGTTCTGTCATTTCACATTTACATGTTATTTTTCTTTTTTAGAAACGTTGAGAGGTGAAAGGAGAGTATATGATAATGAAGTGCAAATGTCACTTTATGGATATAAGACATTAGAATATGATAACAGTTGGCCTTGATAAATTCAGACTGACATATCCAATTAACTTTTTCTTGACTGTATCATTATGATATCAGAAACATTTCTGTATTAAAAAAAAATACTGGAATAGGAGTCTGGATACTAGTTTTGTACCAGCTCTGCCACTTAACCAAGTTTGTAAATTGAGATAACAAGTCAATTCTTATGACTAAATTTTCTCAAATATAGCACAGGAGTGATGTTGGCCCTACTTTCTATACAGAAATAGAGAATAAATTTAAAAACATTTGTAAAAGTGATTCTTAAGTTTAGGAATCACTATGTAATGTAAGCTAACATTGCTTTCCAACACTACTTTATTCTGGTGATTCTGGAAAATATCTGAATTCTTAGATACGTTTTATATTTTACATTATTAAATAGTATCTTTAGTTTTGAATATTTTTCTTATTTCACATGAATTACATAGGCATTTGAAAACAAAATTAATTGGAAGGAGAGAAGTAATCATTAAGTATCAGCACTTGAAGTAACCATTACATCCTCCTTTTAAAGCAATCTCCAACTTTATATGTTCTTGTCTTATTTTTATTGACATATGCTTTACTGAAATAGTTAATACTTAATCATCTGCAAAAATTACCAGGCAGAAAAACATTTATCAAGTAGTACTTGCTTATTAATATCATGTTGAACAAGCTTCTGTTGATATAGAGCATGAATGGCTCTAAATGCTCTGGCATTTCTGATACAAAATCTGTATATTCTGAATTTTCTTTGCTTGGACATTGACTGGTGCCTTGGAAGTATGAATTGCCTTTTCTCACATAGAGAGATTAACTACTTTCATGTATTGGAATCCATTAAAAATAATAGAAAAGTGCACAGTCTTTTTAACATTTCATTTTAGCGGTATTTTGGCTTTTCATTTTTACATTTGATTCTGTCCTAACATGTCTCTTGGGATAGATCTGCATACCAAGACATTTTTTAACCTTCAGGTATGATATGCATATTGCTGAGGTCTTTGGAGTTTCTTAAAGGCCTATGGAAATGTCTGAGATAGAAAATATAGAATGATTGGCTCCAAAAGAAGTCACAAAATTAATATTATCAGCTGTTTAATTAAACATATACAATGTGACAGTAAGTCAACTTTATTTAACTGGTAAATTAAGTAACTATAAAAATTTAATGTATAGGTAACTAGAAACATATTGCTGTCTACACAACTTTTACACATAAATGTTATTCTTGGTAGAAGCTATTTTTCCATAAACACAAGATGTTTTGTGGCCTGATTTTTAATATGAAGATACTTCAAAAAGTTCGTGGAAAAGTGGAATTAAAAAATAGCATGGATCTTTCCATGAACTTTTTGAAGACCCCTTGCATTCCCTCTTACAGCTTTGTTTAACTAGTTCTGCACATAGTAGGTATATTAAGGTTCTCCAGAGAAACAGAACCATGTATCTATATATATATATGATCATGAACATGTGTATGTGTTTGTATATATACATGATCATGTGCATCTGCCATCTGCAAGCTGGAGATCCAGGAAAGCTGGTGGTATAATTTGAAGGCCTGAGAACCAGAGAAATGATGATGTAGATTCTGGTCTGGGTCTGAAAGCCTGAGAACCAGAAGCTGCAAAGGCAGGAGATGAACAATGTTCTAGCAGCCAGGCAGAGAAAGAGGGAAAATTCAACCTTTTTCCACCATTTTGTTCTATTCAGGTAGACTGGATGATAACACTTATGCTGGGTAGGACAATCTGCTTTATTCAGTCAATAATTCAAGTACTAATCTCCTCCAGAAACACCCTCATAGATAAATCCAGAAATAATATTTCACCAGATATCTAGGCATTCCTGTGACCCAGTCAAGTTGACACATAAAATTATCCATCACAATAGGTACACAATTAAAATGTATTGGCATCCTTCATTGTTGGAAAGCTATATTCCCCTCTATAAATTCTCCCTGAGGTCTGTTTCCTAGACTAATTAAGTAAACATTTCTGTGGACCCCTTCAGTGTGAAGGGAACTCCCTTCTTTATTTAATTTTTTTCATGTCTCTTCCAAATGTTCTGACTTAAGGAATTCATTTTGTTGCATTTAATAAAAGAGCTGCTAATGGTACAATGAGGTAGGACTTCAGTGCATAGGATGCTGAGTGAATTTCTTTGAAAGAAAACTCTTTTTAAATTAAAATAGATAATATAGTGGCATCACCACTGGAAAGTCAAATTTGAACACCCACAGAATGAGACCATGACATTATTTCCAGTGCTATAAGACTAGTATTCATTTCTGGGGGGTGGTGGGGATAGGGAATGGATCTTT
This sequence comes from Galeopterus variegatus, assembly GCF_000696425.1. Taxonomy (NCBI): domain Eukaryota; kingdom Metazoa; phylum Chordata; class Mammalia; order Dermoptera; family Cynocephalidae; genus Galeopterus; species Galeopterus variegatus. The sequence goes on from NW_007726236.1 coordinate 658,983, forward strand.
TTTGTAATCCTGAATAGTTTGACAGCTACTAGATGTTGCTTGTTAAATAAGACCTAGCTCCTATGGATGGGGATCTATTATCTGTATTTTCTTGACATGACTACTGGGGCTTATGGCTGTTCATCTATTAGTTATCATCTGTCACATGTGAACAGACCCTTTCCCCATAAAAGTTTGATTCGTAGTATATTATGATTTGCTCCACTGTGCTGTATCACTTTGTCACATCTGCATGTAACTCTTGTTTCAAAAAAAAGTTGATATATGTTTCTGCTGCATTTTGGAAGCATCCAGTCAATGTTTTCTACTAAACTATTTCTTAAAAACTGGCAGGAAGAAATAAAGCCCCATTACATTTCATCCTTCTCCAACTCAATGGAAAAAGCAGTAATTTACTGTTTGTTCTGAAACACCTGCTGGCAGATTTAATGAGTGTATTAAGAGCTAGGCTCAATCTCTATTTCTTTTAAAACAGTTCTGTCCACTTTCTTGAGCATGCTTGATTGAAGTCTATTTTTTGCTTTGCCATTGTTTTCTGTGTAAACTCAATACTTCACTGACATATCAATATAACAAACATGGGAAAGTGTGGACTTGATATATTTGGACTAATTGGTGTTGTTTTTGTTTTCCAGCTGGGACAACGTATATCTTTAGCAAAGGTGGTGGACAAATCACATATAAGTGGCCTCCTAATGACCGGCCCAGTACACGAGCAGACAGACTGGCCATAGGGTTTAGCACTGTTCAAAAAGAAGCTGTATTGGTGCGAGTGGACAGTTCTTCGGGCCTGGGTGACTACCTAGAACTGCACATAGTAAGTATTTTTTAAATAAGATTCAGCTTTTACTTTTTACAGTTAGCTTTTTGTGAATAATTTATAATTTTTCCTCTTGGATGTTTACTTCCCACAGAAACCAGTATTTTGGTACAGAAAATATAAATACAATCTAGAGGTAATAAGGCCTTATACCTATTCCTGTTGTTAAGCATGTTCTTTACAATAAAAACCTTTTTTTTTTTTTTTTTTTTGAGTTTGAATTCCTTTCAATTCTATGGTCACAAGATTTTTTCTCCCCCCTTTGAAGCGATTTTATTGTCTTTCGTCAGACTTGTGGCTAGAAGCAGGAACTTGTTATACTGGTGACATCCAAAGATCTGGATTGAGTGTCCTTATTTCTTTTCTCATCAGAGAAAATAAATATTCAAAGGTTTATGAAATGGAAAGAAGGAAAGGAAATATTTGGAGATGTGAAGTAAGATGGCAAAAAAGATTGTTTCAATGCCATTTTGTGCTTATTTTAATATATAAGTGTCAGAACAATACAGTGGATTCTTCCCATTTTGTCCAGGGACCATTTCTTTTTCTCTAAGCTCTAAGCCTCCCACAATAATTTATTCAGCATATAGTAGATGGCAAACAGTAGTTCATGAATGAAAAGTTTTCTTTTCCTTTTAGAGTTGTCGTAATTGACTTTATAGATCAGGGACCCTTCCTTCTATCTTTGCATTCAAAGAATTACTAATAAGTATGGTTGCAACTTTTTACCTCCTTATTTGATGCATTATTTGCAAAGAAGCATGCAAATTTTTGATTGTTAAGATATATTAATATTTTATTGATATATCAAATAACAAATATAGGAATGTGTCACATATTCAAAAACTATGAAGGATATTATTATAATGGTTCTTGGTCTAAAGTCTCTATCTCCTGGAAGGTTCCAAAAGAATATTGAGTCTCTCCATCCTTATTTTTATCTTTGATGTATAGTTTATATCCCCTGTATCATGTGATCATGTACAATTGTTTTGTTTTATTTTAGTCTACCCCTATAAATTCTCCCTTTACCAGTACTCATGCCTCAAAGGACATTTGACTCCTAGGTCATGTTCTTTCCGGTTAGAAACTAGCCTTCAGGCACTACTCCTAAAGTAATTAGGAAAACCACCAAACACGGAAATGCATTAACACAGACTTTTACAAGGTTTTAATTCTCAAAGTTTTTATTTATTTATTTTCTTATCTTAATTTTGCACTACACTTCTGGAATTTCCAATAAGCTGAGTAGGGGGTCACACTGACCACAATGACTGAATTCATTGGTGATTTGGGAGAAAATAAATAAATAAAAATAAAAAAATAACAACAGAAAGAAAAAAAAAACCCTCAACACAATCATTATTGAACTGTCATAAATTTTAAATTCAACATGAAGTTGCCAAAATTGGAACCCCTGGGAAAATAATTTTAATTGCCTTTCAGCAAATATCTAACAATCAAAATTGAAAGCATCTGGATTTTTATGGCACCATAAATAAATGATCAGTAGAGATAAACTTAGCTATTGAAGCAAGGAATCTTGTTTAGAGTAAGCTCAAACTTTCAAAATATATTTGCTCAGTTCTGATTTAAGAGCCTTGCTACTTCAAAAAATAAATAAAATAAAAACAAAAGAAGAGCTTTTTCCTTCTAAAAGAAATTACTTATTGATCTATAACCAATTACACTTTTACCCTGAGAAAAGCATCTGCAGTAATCACTCTCAAATCATAAGGGGCTTTGTTATTGAATTACTCAAACTACTATTGTTTGTTTTATAGTCAAAGGGTTTTAGTCTACAAGAATGGGTATTTCTTTTTAATTCTGATCAAATGTGACTTAGTGTCCTTTCGTAAGTAAAGTATTGACTTTCTATGTGTCCATACCAGCTCAGTACTCTCCACAGCTTCTATTCTGGCTGTGGATTTGTGATAGCTGCCCTTGGAGGGCTTCTGTCTTTCTGAATGTCCTCTCGTGGTTTGGCCATTCACGTTGGATTCAGTGCTTTGTATCTGCATGCCCTTTCTCTTGGGTTTGATATGTTCAAATTCTCCTCTGAGTGAATGAAGCAGAACTATTCTTAATATTAATATTTAGGCTTGAAAATATACAAAGGCAGTTTTATCAAATTATTTTGTTACCTTTGAATCTATCTTGGTTTTCCCAAATAAATTCTTCCACTACTTAAAGGATTGGAAATTTAAAAAGAAAACAAGATTTGTAGAATTTTAGATTATTACTGTTGTTTGATTTTGGTTTATGAATGTAACTGATTTAAACCTTACTCTGACTGATATAATAAATGATATGTTTTATCAATAAAAGTTAAACATTTAGGTTATCCATTAAAATGCCAGGAAATTTTCTGTAGCCTTCAAAGTCAGCAAAGTATAAAATATGTACTGTTCGTATTTTAAAATCATATTTTCAGCTTTAATTGATAAGAGTGAACCAATAAACTAAAAAGTTGATTGCATTCATTGAGGGATACTTCATTCTTGCTGAAATGTATAATGCCATTTCAATTAAATAACTTTAAATCCTATTGGTGTATAATTTCAATGAAAATTTAAATATTTGACATTGTCATCCCATTTTTCAGAATGATCATGATCAGTTTTACTTGAAACTGTAATCATATTTAAATTTAACTGTATTCTTCAAAATTTAACAACTTAGAATAAAATTGCTTTTGAATTAGGTGGCATAGCTTTGATAGGCAGATTTTTTGCTCTATTAATGTTAAAGCTACCACTGTTAACCTCATAGCCATATAATATCACTATTGAAACTGTAAGGTTTAGAAAGGAATAGGAGAACATAGAGACATAAAGTAAGGAGCAATTAATCAGTATAGTACCCAGAATATCAGTGTTCAATAAATGTTTTCTGAAAAAAGTAAATGATTTAATGAATTATATATTGAAAATACTGTGGCTTAGGATAAGTGTAGACCTTCAGTTTTTCAATAGTTAAAATAATGTGACAGATGCAATTTGGTTTCTATATAACTCTGAGAAAATCATCTAACTTCTTTTTTACAGTGTAGAAAAAGTATAGCAGTTGATATACTGCAACTATATTATTTAAAAATTGAAAATTGTAATTGATGTCAGAAATCTTCAGCTGATTATGGTAGTCTTTTGTTTAAAGAAAGTCTATAGTGAAAATTCCATTGGATGAATAATTCTCTCTCCTTAATAATTACTTCATTTGTTCTAGCTCACTTTTATAATAAATTATTTTATATGTCTATTTTCAAATAGAGATAAACTTTCTGATGGTAGAGAATATGTTTTATAATAATGATGATGATTGATAAGAAAAATAATGTAGAAATGTGATTTTCATTATTAATTTCAGTACATGCTAGAAGCCTGTCCAGAAATATTTATTGAGCACCTAATATGGCCCAGCCTATGTTAGGCTCTGTGGCTACAAAAATAAATGAGCTAGCTGCTTAGTACCTATCTCAATAAATATTTGTTGGATGAATGAATGATCAGGTCAGCCAGGATACTCATCACCAGGTAGCATAGATTACTTACAGCAAACATTTTGTCCCATAGTGACTGGTATTTCTTGGTATTTCTCTGTCTTGGTATTTCTTCATCTCTCCTTCTTGCAGTTCTAACTTTCTTATTTGCATAGTATTTGTAAGAACAATGGACAGATGATAGGTTTTTAAGATAAAGGATATTAAGAAGTGACTTGTAATCTGTAAAGTGTAATAGTATACATGTTGAAATTACTGATGTTGAGGGTTATTTAACCAATACTGAATAAAATAATTTCTTGGGAGCAATGAGCAAAAAATTGAGCTCAATTTTTTTTTGTTATTTCTAAAACATTCCTAGAAATTTTACTACTGTTGTCACTTTTAGAATAAACCTCTCTTATATATCATTTTAGTGATAATTGGAGATTACTTAACTACTCTCTGCCTTGCAGAAGAAAACCACTACAAATGTGGGCTTATTCACTGCCATGAATATTAACATGTGTATTGGTTCTGAGCAGAGGGAATGTGTAAGGTGAAGGAGGGGTTGGGTGAAAATGTTCTCAGCCTTTCATCTCGGGAGCATGAAAGAGCATTGCAAATTTGATTAGTGAATTGTTGTACATATTTGCCTTGAGTATTTCTTCTTTGTACTTTCCTAGGCTGGAAGCCTTATTTTGAAACCAATCTCTTAATTGATTTTGATTTAGAAATACACCTTTTTTTTTTTTTTTTTTGTCTTTTGTCTTTTTCCGTGTCCGGCAACGGATCGCAACCCTCAGTGTCGCCCCCGTACAGGACCTGGGACCGGCAACGGGATTGCAACCCTCGGTGTTGCTCCCGCGCCTCGCTCAGCCAATGAGCGGGAACCGGTCTGTATGTGGGATCCGAACCCTCGGGTGGGAGCGCCGCCGCGCTTCCCAAGTGGCGCACTATCCAGTGCGCCACCGGGCCGGCCCCAGAAATACACCTTTTGATCAGCAATTTTAGTATAGACTAGAAACATAGTATATTTATAGTAAATATTACATGTCCCAAAATAACACAATTTTGGTGACATTGGTCAAATCTTTCTCATCTATCTCTGCCTCTTTCCATTTTATACTATTTATCTTACTGCTCTATTAAGATTCAATTCTAAAACACCTTTTTAAAGTCAGTAATTATACATGAGTGCATACTTACATTAACAAGGTAAAGCCTAGTTATTTCTGTTCAGGTCTTTCTTATATCGAAATTATGTTTCATCTGAAATTTTCTTTCTAACCAACAGATTCACTTATTTTGTAAGGGATTCACTTTGCCATAGAATATTTAAATTCAGTGCTGTAAATCATGCATGATACTTTGTTTGATTTTGTCTTCCTGGTTCTTACATAAATTAAAGAACATGTGGCCTATTTGACTAGAATTTTAAAAGAAAGACTAAAATAATGTCTTTTTCACCATGTATTGTAAAATGCTTGTCCAAGCTTCTGAGATATGAAAGATGCACATTATCTTTGCAGAAAATGTGGGAAGTGATGTTCACATTTCTATTGGCTTTAGTGCTATCCAGAGATCTGGAAACATTCTCTATTTGGGCAGTAGGGGGGTGGCAATTGAATCAATACAAATTCTCTCACCCTTTCCCCTTGGAAACTAATTCAATTTCTCATTTTCTAAGTTACTGGCTGTCAACTTTTGTGTATCATTTAATCTCTTTGATTTCAGAATTGTTTCCTCTGAAATTCTGTGGCTGTGAAATTTAATAAAAGAGAGCCAAAACAACTATTTTTACCTGCACCTCCTCAGTTTACGTACTCATCACTTAGATGCTGTAATGCTGCTTCACTTTCTCAGTTTTCCAATTCAATTCTGAATACTTTCCAATCCATTTTATATACTTATGTCAGGTTAATTTGCTGAACTGCTTCTTCAATCATGTTACTCCTTTTTGAAACACATGGATGTCTTCCAACTATGTACAGATAAAGACAAATTCTGTGCCTAAAAATTAATGTCCTTAACATTCAATTTCCCTGTTTGGGTCCATTTTCCACAATTCTCTGTGTATCATATTCCCACTCCAGTGAAATTTATTAGCCCACTTTTAAAATTGGGATTTTCCTTGTCATCTTCCTGTTTCTAATTCCTGTGCAAAAGCGTTTTTTCCAATTCTCTGTCACTATCTAGATGCTACTCAGTCATTAAGGTTTCTTTTCAAATGTTGGGCATTTTCAGGGTTCGCCCTGGAATCCTCTAGCCTTCTGAGCTAGTAGAAAGAGGTCAGGGCACAGGAATCTTTTGGAAGAGCTGTACAAACAATTCCTGGGGCAGTACCTAGTTAGAGAAAATCTTATTCACTGACTCTGCTCCATCCTATGATCACTACTTTTCTTGATCCATTGCTTTGTTGTGAGCCTCAAGCTATTTTACAAAATGGCTTCAAAATCATTCTAAGTTAGTCAGTGATGAGTTGCTTTAGCAAGCCGTCTTTTCTTATGCCAAGCTGCCAAAAGAAGGAACTGCTTATTGAATCCTTGCTAACTACTGACTACACCTCCATTTCTTCTGTAGCTAGTATTTTTCTAAAACATACCTTCCTTTGGCCAATTCACCACATCGTTATTGATAACCCAAAATGCAATTTGTACTGTAGGGATTAAGTTATCTACTGCTGTGCTGATGGAAAAAAAAAGAAATTAAGACATTGCTTGAGGGTTAAGAACTAGTTTGGGAAATACATACTGAATGATCCAGATAACTCCCTCAAAAGCGCATAAGACACTAAAAGTTATAAGCAAAGGCATGGAAGTAGTAGTTAAAAAATGCAGACAATGTAGCAAACACATCAGCAAAAGATCAGGAAACAAGATGATGGTGATACTATAGCATTAGAATCCTATTAATGCCGATGTTGGGACACTCTGTAAGTGGGCAATTCATTTCAGCAAAGAAAGGAAATAAATACAGTAGGGAGTATTCAAATTAATAGTGGGCATAAATAATCCAAATTATAAATTAGGGGCAGAGGACTAGAGATAATTTTTATGGAGCCTGAGAAAATTCTTTTGGTGCAAACGAGTACGTTTTTAGAGCTGTAAAATGCAATTTGCGATGTCTTTAGGAGCTTACTTTAGAAGGTAGTGTGCTGGACCTCGGGATTCCTATGTCAACAAAACAGAGGAAGCCACTGCCCTCCTACAGACTGGCTGGACAAGCTGTTTAATCTCTTTGCCAACAAAACATATCCCTAATGGGGGATGCTCAACTGCCCTAGAAGAAGATACTGCAACTAAGCTTCTAAGGAGACACTTTAATCATGGGCTTTTTTTTCTCAAGCAAATGCGCTTTCTCCTGGACCTGTTCTTTAAGCCCTTCCTGCTCAATAAGGAATGAAAATATAAGATTGACAGACAACAAAAAAAAGGTTCTTTGGTGAAATATCAAAATTTAATTGATTAATGAGGCTTTTGGTCTATGAAAGTAAATTGATCTTAATATTCCTAAAATTCTACTCTGAACTTTACATTTCAAATGCTGACTGCTCTCTCCCAAATGCACATCTCCGGTTCTGACTTCACTTACCACCAACTATTCCCAAGTGCTTACTCAGCATCTTTATTTGGATGTGTCATAGGCATCTCAAACCTACTACATTTACAACTGAACTCATCTGTCAACCACATACCCATCTACACAGTCATCACATCTTTTATCCCATGCTTGCTTTTACAACCTAATTAGTTTCTCACAAAATTCGCAAAATGCCTCTTTAACCAGTACTGTCCAACAGAAATATAATGTGAGCCACGTATGTAATTTTAAATTTTCTAGTAGTCACATTAAGGAAGGGAAAAAGAAGCAGATAAAATTAATTTTAATTAATAAAATTAACTTTAGTAATATCTTATGTGACTCAATATATCCAAAGTATTATCAGTTTAATATGTAAGCAATATAAATTATTAATGTTTTATGTTATATTTCAGTATATTTTGAAAACATAATATGTTTTTAAATCGAATGCATATTTTACACTTTCCACACCTCTCAATTCAAAATCTAAATTTTCCGTCAGAAATACTTTATTATATTTCATAAAATCTACAGTTGTAAAAGTAAATTCATATACTCAAATTATTCTAAACTTAAAAGTTATTCTATATTTCTATATTTAAAAGTTTTCCATAATTGAATCAAGTATAGGTTTTAAATTTATATCTGACTTAATTGAAATTAAATACATTTTAAAATTTATTTCCTCAATCCCATTAACCACACTTCAGTTTCTCAACATAGGGCTTCTGGTTACTGTATTGAACAGCTCAGATTTAGAATTTATCTGCTTTCTTTGTATCCCACTATTACTTCCTCGGTTTAATGTCCTCTTCTTGAACTGTTGCAATAGCCCTCTAACTAGTCTTTCTGCTACAAAGATCTCCTTTCTGATTCATCCCCTGCACTGCCACTGGAATGATTATTGTAAAATAAAAATTTGGCATTTCAACCCTCTGGTTTTGAATGTTCAATTGCAGTGGTCTCAACCTCTTTTAGTTCAGGACACACCTGACTGATAATGTTCACTCACTGTCAGCAGTAATTTTGCTCACTTAGGGGCTGCTCCTTAGTGAAAAAAAAAGCACAGATCCTGGCTCTTTACCCAGAATTCCACCTGTATCCTCCCACTGCTCGGGGACTGTGGGTGTGTCCAACTCCTCACCTGGTAACAAGGCTGGTCAGAGATGGGTATGGACTCTATGTTTGTGCTATCGACTTGAAGTCCCTCCATAGTATTCTTTAATTATTTTTCCCAATGATTGTTTAATCAGGTATGGGGAAAAACTGATTTTCTATTTATCAAAATTGTATACACAGACACTTAGTAATTTATTTCTCCAGGACAAGCAGAGTGAATATCTGGAAAAAAATCAACCAAAAATCCTTTACCGTTTTTTTTGTAGTCCTTCTGCTATCTTCTGTTTTTATTGGCAATTTTATGAACGAGGCAAAATTTTGGTTTCAGGATGAAGTACTTAAATTCTGATGGTAAAGTCTTCATTCATGTTGAACAAAGTGATGCTGAGCAGCAGTAAAGTGTCATGAGGGCAGGAAATTGTATCTATTTGTGCACCTGTGTATTCCTAGAGCCCAGTACTATGCTGGAATTTAGCAAGTGAGCAATTAGTATTTGTTGAAATAATCTTTGGAGTCTAGAAGTTATGTAAACTTAAACTTTGGGTGTGAATTCTGAAAACCAGGGCATTAGGTCAGGGCAAGGTTATTGTCTCCTTCAAAAGTCAATTTATATTTAACTTATTTAGGTAGTTTGGAGATACAGATCTTAGATAATTACGAGCATATTTCCAACTTATTTGTTGCCTCTTTATAGATTGGCATCTTGTGGTAAAATCTGATAAATCACACTTTAACTTGTTTTGATGAAGAACCACTGGCCTGTACTGCAAATACTTTAAAAACCAAATTCCTTAGCTGGGTCTATAATGAATTCAAAATCTGGACTTATTTTCCAGCCTTATCTCCAGCTACTTCCCACCTCAGGCTAGTCCCCATTCTAGCTCATAGGTATTCACTCTTTAATACACGCACTTAACAAAACCTCCTTTTTTTCTTAAGTGCCTATGTGCCAAGTACCTTTCAAAGCACTGGAAACAGAGAGTCAAATGAGGCATGGCTTCTGACCTCAAGTTACTTAGAATATAAGGGATAAATCTTATTTTACTGGCATATTAGCCTCAGCATACAGGCACATAGGCTGGTATTTCAAATTGTCACAGTGTAGAAACACAATGATAGGTTTTTAATATTCTATGAAGCACTCTTCAGGTGTGGCTCTTATAAAAGCAACCAACATCCTCATAGTTCATCTAAGTTTATACATGTAAGCCTATCTAATATTCATTAAAACTCCAGAAGAAAAAAAAAAATTATCCTATTTTAGGTAATGAGGAAATGAGGCACAGGTCACACAGCTAGGAAGCTGCAAAGCCATAATTGAACTCAGTCTGACTCCTAAGCCTACAGCTTAACCACTGCACTTTATGTGATCCAGGTGAGAGTGCTGGAGACATTTTCTCATCAGGTAAGCCCAACAACTGCCTTCTGTCTGTTTAATGCAGTCAAACAACTCCAGGTTTTAGCATACCAAATATCACATGAATTACTGAGCATTTCAGGTATCTGCTACATAAACCATTTTCTCTGGTTAAGTAAATGCATGCAAAGTTATCTGACTGGTTGCCTTAAACATCTTGTGACTAGCTAGCTAGCATTTGCAACTAGTTTTATTTGTAAGTTTGGGCACAGATAATTTAAAGGCAGAGGAGCACAATTAAAAGAAAATATTTGTGCCAATAACGTCAGCTGGCTCATCTCTGAAATGTTCCTCCTCCTTGTTTCTACGTGCCCTCCTCTCCTTCCTAGTCTCATGTATCTTATTCATCTTCCAGGCCTAGATCATGTATTTCCTATATTTGTGAAGACTTTCTTCTTGGTACTATCACAGCTCTTTGTTCTTAATTCTGTTATGTTAATTACTATAGTTGTAACTATTTCTTCATATGTCCTTCTACCCCATTAAATTGTAAACTCTTCAGGGTAACTGAACATGTATTACATCTCTTTACGTCTCTGTATTTTCAGTGCCTAGCACAGTACTTAGTCAATACATCATCAGTGTTTGCTGATGAAGGAATGCATGCCTGAGTGAATGGAGAAATTGGTGAACTCCCTCGCTCCCTTTCTTTGTCTTGTGGACTCCCTGGCCCTCCTGCTGGTAGTTTTCCATTGTAATGCAGAAGCTCACTCCAGAAGTGCTCTCCTTGGAGCATAGTATGAGGTAGACTCCCAAAAGATAGTGGTGAAAGCATGTGATGCTCTCCTGGGACTCCCCGTTTACAACCTAGGGAAGCATACACACACAAGGCAGAGGTCCGAGGCTGGGGCCTGTCATGAAATGGGCTCATTATCCATCTGGTATTTTCTCAGAGAGAGAAGTTAGACCATAGAAGAGCTCTACTTTCTTGTTAGACCACCGGCTGACCAGCTCCACTTTCAGGTTCAAATATTCCAAACAGGTGGTCACTTCTCTGAGATTTAGTTTAGGTATTAGGTATGCTTCTGTTCTGCTGTCTATTATTTGGGATATTTATGTAAAAACATCTGTGATATATTTGATGAGAAGAGAATAATCCAATTGGATAATGAAAACAAAATCCCTCCTGTTGTAATCACCCTTAATTGACTAGGCATGTGGAGGTAATCAGCCTCCACTACCCTGGCATTTTGACCATCCTCTTGTTTTCTCCTGCTGTGCCAACCTCTGACACTTGCTTAAATGATGGAAGTGAAATTGGTTCTTCATTTGAGTTTTTAAAAAGTATTTTTAATTAATATATATTAAATGCTTGAAGCTACTTGTTAATTAAGTAGGGTTAAACTCCCACTCTGAAATCATGGTTACCGTATTTATCTGCTTTTAGTAAGAACAGCAATAACTAACCAATACTATTTAGCATGTATTGGGCTATTACTATAGACCACACATGGATCTAAACACATTCTATAAAAATTATTTCATTTAGTATTCATAATAATCCATTGAGGTATAAATTATTATCTCAATTTTACAGATGAGCAAACTGTATTTTTCAAAAAATTGACCAAATTCACATAGCTAGTGAATAACTGCTTGTATTTGAACCAGTTCTATATGACTTCAATGCCCCCTTTTTCCTGGGTGCAAAGGAAAATTTTAGGCTAGACCAACAACTTTTCCAAAAGATCATACTCAAAGTGCTAATTACCAACATTAAACCAACGGGTCTTTATGTTGTGTTGTGTTATGAGATTCCTTAAGCAAGGACAGGAGCTACATGAATGCTCTAAATTAAATAGCAATAGAGTACTATAAAGCTAGGGTTAGGGCACAAACCCTTCAAACCCATTGTACAGACTGGGTCACCAGACCCCTCACATTCAGGTCCACAAGCTAGGTAATTGGGAAAGGTCCCAGGAACCAATGGCAGATGACACATGCGCAGTCCTCAGCAGCAGCAATGGGGGTGGCCTCCCAGAGGGTCCTGGAGGCCCTGGCAGGAACAGCCTCCACCAGTAGTAGCGGACTTGCCATAGCCCCCCGGGGACATCCCGGGGGCAGGAGGGGGCATTAAATGAGAGCCGCTTATCTTTTATACTTAAGTCCATAACCCAGGATATCCACACATGCACAGAGTTACATCAGATAGTAACCAAGGACACCTAGGCCCACATGCATATTTGCATCAAATGCTCAGCAAGATTCTGAACACCTGAGGGGTCCTGACCATTTTCCTTCACTTTCCCTACAAGTACCATGACATAGCCAATGCTATGTTGTATTAAAATTCCCTTAATGCATGGAGTTATAGTTTTCTGAGTTGTGCCTTAATGTAGGGCTACAATAATACTGCTGCAAGAGTATGTATCAGCCTTATGTGGAGATGAATATAAAAATAACCTACATTTGTTGGCCAGAAATGCAACTTTCAGCCTTTCCCCAGGTTCTAAAGCTAATGTATAAACACTAGACAGCTTGACCTACTTTTTTTCTTTTCCTTTATTTTATTTTTTCCAACCACAGGAGGGATAGAGTCTCTGTGTATCTAAGTATGTAAATGAGGAGAGAGAAAGGGAATTTGTCTATTGCTTGTAGCTCTCACTGATTGGACATTTTCCTGACAGAGGTGTGCAAAGGAAAAGTATGTCGTCCAGTTCATTATTGTTAATTAGCAGTAAAAGCAGGCTTTGTGGCTCTATATCCCACAGGGTGTCAGCAGAGAAATGGGGTTGAAATTTTAGCACTAATACGTGGAGTAAGGTCGGGCAGCTGCTATGTAGGTTTCAAAACTGAGTTCATTTGATCTTTAAAAGGCAGACAGTATAGAGATATTTAACAGAGTAGAAAGAAAAAGTTGTATTTTCTAGTCCCCCTCCAAATGCCTAATTCAAAACCATTGGTTATTTGTTCATTTGTAACTGGCTATTGTGAAGGGTGTTGGGTAAATGAAGGGATGTTTTTGCTATTTAAAATTGCTACCTATCATGATTGCATATTGTAATAATGAATAAGCTAACTATACTGATCTAACCACCACACATTCTACACAGTTATTGAAAATCAACATTGTACCCCACATGTATGTATAATAAATGAATAAAATTGCTACATACATACATGTTCATTATTATGTGAGGAACATACTATAACCATCAGCTTCATAATTAGCTAGTTTTTCAGTGAACTTTCTCCCTCTCAGTAGACTGTATTTCTTCTAATTCTTTTTTTTTTAATTTACTGACTTTTGGGGGGATTCTTCTGTCTATACATAAACTGGATTCACTAGACTAACTATACACAGAGTTGGCTCTGCAGGTCCAGTAGTATTTCATGAGAATCTGTCCAGAAGGAATTGAATTTTATTTGTTGCCTTATAGATGATAGTCTCTATTTACTTTTCAGAAAAACCCATATTGTTAATACATTTTATCTTTTACATTATAAAAATACCTCTTGAAATATTTAAATAATACAACAATGATGAGAATAAAAAGTGAAAACTATGTAATATACCCACTTTTTACTGTGATGTCTAAAATTCTAATCTTTAATTTTTGTATATACATATACTATTTTTCTTTTAGGTGCATGGTATATGTATGAATAAATGCATATATGCTAACACATCTGAACCTTCTTTAAAAAGATGAAGTGTAATCACATGATATATACTAATTTGCAACTTGAGGTTTTTTTTATTTAATATATTTTGGACACCTTTCCATTTTAGAGCATATCATCTTATATTTACCTCATAATATCCCATTGTATGTATATGCTACAGTTTATTTAACCATTCCCTAATCATGGGTACTTTAACTTTTTTGGAATTTTAAGTATTACGAACTGAAAATTTTTTTTAATCTTATAAAAATATAATTTCATATGTAGGAGAATATGTATTTTTTTAGGCTGGATAAGTTCTTACAAGGCGTACCACTACATTTATTTCCAAATTGTCCTCCAAGGACTTGTACTGTTGAACACTGCCGCCAGCAGTATACAATGTACTATATTTTGAAGCATGTGAGTACTTCAAAAATTTTGTGGAAAAATAGAATTGAAAGATAATAGGAAACTGTTTGAAGTACTCTCATATAAGGATGTCACAAAGTGGAGTGTTTTAGCATAAAAACAAGTTGGCCTCATTATTTCTCAAGACATTGAGCTCCATGGAATGATTTCTTTGCTGGCATAGATGATTTGAGCATGTTTACATTTTAATAATTATGCTGGTATAGAGGTGATGCCAATCCCCTGTAACTTCAGTCACAAACTCTCTCCTATTCTGGCAGCATTCACAGAACAGTAATGGACCAAAGAGATTGGATAACAAGTTCATGAGTCATGTGGCTCTTTTCAGTAAAGCGGTGGTTACACAATTTTCTGGAAAGAGCCAGGCAGGCAAGAGGTTAATGTCCTAATGGGAAGCAGTACTTGTTTCAGAGTCTGCCTCTGTGTTCTTCACCTTCTACACATTCCATAACTCTTAATTTCGCCACTAGTCACTTCTTATTTCAATCATGCAGTTGCCGGGACTCATGGACAGCAGTGGAACGTGACAGGCTTTTAAATGTATTAATACTGTCAACATTATTGTGCTTAATCTTAATATAACAAACAGAGTAACAACAGATGTGTCCTGCTATTATGCATTTAGTAAGGCATAGATGTCTTAGCTCGTGATAGCCTATTTAAACAAAAAAGTTCTCAAGCTCAGAGGGCAGATTACATCAAGGGACTAGTTCATTTGTTCCATGGCATTTGATAATGGCTAAGATTTCATTGAAAGAAAATAAGATGTTCAGGAGTGGAAAAAAATATGTTCCTACTTAAGTGTTTCAAATTCTACATGTGATTGTTTACTTCAGCCATATTGCATCCATTGTGAGCTAAATCCCATCTGGTAGTGAGAACCACATTTATAAATTCGAGAATGTTTTGGTTAGCTTACCAATTTTTTTTTTTTTTTTAGTAATGCATGAATGTAATTTAAGCGTGGGAAATTTAACTAAAATTATAGGGGTTTTTTGCACTTTTAAAATTGTCTTTAAGGTGCTATAGCCTTGAGTTTAACTAATGAATGGAAAAAATTAAAATATATAACTGTGAAGTTTAGTAAGCACTGAGAATATTTGATAATGCCATGGCTGTCTATATCATATTCACTAACATTTAATAGCTGAACAGATGCAACTTGCTGTGGTAACACATGGTATTGAGCAGCAGGGAGTCCCATTTGACAAGTCAGTTTTTATTTTATTTCTTTATCCTGAAACCTCTAATAATCCCAGATTGCATTGTGTTTTGATTTGTTAGGCAGCTAACAGATAAGAGGGATTCTGTTCTTTGCTGTTTATTTCCAACAGGTTGTTTGGCTTTGGGATACAAAGCCCAAGAGATTCTAAAGTAAAATAACTAGACAAGTTTGGGTAAGACACAATACAGGTAATTATACAATAATAAAATCCATGTATCCAATACAAAGTGGGTAGAGTACCTCCTTCAAGGAAGCTGTGTTATGTGACTACGTGGTAACACGTTATTGAGAAAATTCTAGCAACCAGCTTCTCTGTAAATATCAGTTATGTGGTAGGCAGTGTATTTAATTGTAATGTTTCGTGTCATCTAGTTGCCTTACTGAACTAGCAATAACTTTTACCAGCAGAGGTGCCCAAGGGAAATTGGGATTGTTTGGTGTTGCAACATTTGCTCTCTGAGGATCATTTCTTTGGAGCTTTCCAGGAGCTATTTCCAATCCTTTAATTGCTTGTGTCTGTAAAAAAAACACCTGATACGTTCTAAAACTAAAATGAGTTGACCGTCTAGCTGATATACTTAGAGATTCACAAAAAGATATGGAATAGATAATGGGCTATTTGAAATGGGTTTTAGGAGAGATCTTGTATAGCTATATTGAAAATTGTAATATTATTGAAATTGGATACATTCTATTGAACTTCAAGGATTTCTGGTGTGCTTTGTGTGGTGAGGCTATTATACTAGCCTGGATGCTAAAATGTGAAAAAGCTTGGTTCAAATATCATGGAATGTTCTAATGCAATTATCAATTATCCACATGAGAAAAAACGATTGTAGTTCAAGGCATTCTGCATTTTTTCAGGCCACCTCCTTTAGCAGGGTTTGCATATTATCAACCAGGATCTGTTTAAGTACTCATGTTGTTAGTCTTTTCCTGACACCAAGGTTATTATGTACAACCTATCTTTGCCTCAACAATTCACATTAATTCAGGAGGTTTTTGAAGTGATCACCCAGCATGAAGGGGACTTGAATCACAACAGAACAGGTTCTGTCCTCAGTATTTCCTGCCCGTCCAGCCCCCAAACATGTCTCCAGTTTGTCTCCTCCCCACAACAATTCACATTAATTCAGAGAATTCAGTGAGGTCCTCTAGGTTTACACAACTAGGGGAATTATTTTTTTTTTCCACTTCAGGAGTATTGAAAATGAAGTGTTTCCCCCATTTTCAAATAGTTGTCTTCAATAATGGTGGATCTCAGGGTGTGTGGTTGGGAAGTTGGACTGATATGCTTTTTTTAGTAAGACCTTTAATTTGCCTGCCTGTAAGAAATATTTTTAAATAAGTGGTCATCTCAACATCTGTTTTCTGGCCAATAGCACTGTAGAGCAAGAATATCTTTAAAGTGAAACATTAATATGAGAGGTTTGCAAACTCTTGATATAACCTTGTTTTCATAGTTTATACTAAGGATGTAGGCACCTTAATAATCACATATTTTACACTTGATTTGGTTGTTGAAAATAAAGAGTTGTATAAACCTAACCTTATAGGGCCTTTTTATCAACTAGGCTTTATGCCAACTTATTTTTGATAAAATTCTCATATTCTACCTGAGTTCTTCTTTCCCAATCCAGAGGGACATTCATACATTAACCAAAATGTTATATAGGAACACAATATTTGAAATAGTTAAATTTCTGTGGATAGCATATAGACGTAGTGTAGTCACAAAACAAATTATCATTTTTGAGGAATTCTAGAGTTATTCATATGGCAAGATATCTAGTTGTGGCTATTTCTCTTCTGCTATGACTGATGGAGAGATGGATCTAAGCCTGTTTGACTATAATGAAAGCAGATCACCCTAATTTAAAATTTAAACCAGTCTTTGAAGTGTGATAACTATTCAATTGGAGGAATAAAATCTGTAGCCACTGAAGTTTTGTGTATTTGTAACATCACAATGAAGCAAACATTTAAATCCATTGGCAATAGAGAAGAAGAAATTTAAAGGCTGTTGGTATGCCTCACTTTAGAAGTATTTTAAAAATAAGGAATGAAATTAAATTTTTGGAAAGGGAGCCCTTCCTTTGTTTTGCATATATATAATGGAAATTATAGGTTTTAAAATTAAGATCAAGTTTATAGGTATTGTAGGTTTTAAAATTAAAAGTTGAGGTACAAATCCCTGATAAGTTTTCAGGACCTGGCAAGGCAGTTTGGTAAGAGGCTCACTTGTATTCTAACCCCTAATAAAAGACTAAAGATACCCTCACTTTTAAAAACTAAATGGATTACACTGCTATGTAAGTCATGCCCTTGCTAATGGTTTAGGTTCTGTCTTAGACTTCAAGATAAACCAGCGCCTTTCTCTCCAAACCTGTCGGAATAGGGGAGGCAATAATTGTTCCTAAATATGAAGCTTACTCAACAGCTTTGGACTCTGGAAGAAAAAAATAAGGTACCAAACTTTAAAGAAAACACATCAAATCTCTAGTGTAATGTGATGGATATTCTTCCATTCTCAGAGAATCATTCACATTTGATAGAAATTATGGGGTCAATACAAGGAGTATGTAGATCTCTCCAGAAGGGTGTCTAGAAGCTAATTGGCATCCAGTCCCCACTGAAGGTAGTCTTCCATTCATTCATGACTCATCTCTTGCAGGCTTTAAAATGCACAAAACCTTGTTAGTTTTTTGAGATATATATGTAGATAAGTTACAATATGCTACAATAAACTTGAAGCATAGTGAAAACAGACTTTTAAAGAAAGAATTTTAAAATTATGTAATAAAGGTCATAAACTGAAACTTACACTAGTAGCATAAAATGAAGAATAGTGAATTTTGTCTTGGTGCCTCATGGCCACCTTTGCAGAGGAGGTAGTTCAGGCATGTGTAGGTGAGGAATTTGCCAGACAAAAGTAAACAAAGGGACCATCTGGAATAACATAGCCTGGGTGACATGCAACATGGAGTGTCTTACTAGTTGTGTGCCATTGAACACAGTGTGGCCAGAGAAGGCAACTGTGAATATTTTCTGAATAAATGGTTATATGGGATGCATCTTATCTAGTTTTTCAATAGTGACAAAGACTGAGAGAAAAGGAGCAAAAAGATTTTAACAAGTATGCAAGTAATGTCATGCTATAGAGAAACTTAAGGTAAAATCTAAAGCTTTACTGTAAGTTTCTTTTATGACAGTACCCTGGGTTGTAAAGGTCATAAAGATGGCGTTCAACCAGGTATTCTGGCCACAAACATGCTGCACAGACCCACAGAATGTACATGCCTAGGACAGGTTTTTTGAGTCCCCTGTTATAATTAGTTCTGTCCATCTCTTTAGGCATTTCTGAAAGATGAGCCAAACTGAGAGTTGAGCCCCTATTTATAGAAGATGTTTTATATAATTACACATTCAAGTAAAGAGTTTTAAGGAAAGTAATTATAGATCCAGCCAGACAAGTGAAGGTACTGTGATTTTAGGGATTTTTCCAGACTTTTGTTCTTTTCCAAGCACTTGGCTTCTCAACTAATTCATTAGGCACAGATACAGCAATAGCAATGGTATGGAATCATCCTTAATATTCTCCCACAGTTCTATAACTGGATATCCATATGCAGGAGAATGAAACTAGACCCATACCTCTCACCATATACTAAAATCAACTCAAAATGGATTAAGGATTTAAATATACACCCCGAAACAATAAAACTTCTTAAAGAAAACATAGAAGAAACATTTCAGGAAACGGGACTGGACACAGACTTCATGAATACGACCCCAAAAGCACGGGCAACCAAAGGAAAAATAAACAAATGGGACTATTCCTCCCAGCATGTAGAGCTCTGGTGCTGGGAGACTGAGTCCCCCGGGATCTCATTCAATTTAATCAGAGAAAGTGTGGGTCCTGCTGCATGGCAGCTGTGAGCCTGCCGTGCAGGACAGCTAAGGAAACATAATGCAAGAGAATGAGCAAAGTGGTCTCTGTACAGCAGGATCAATCGCGGGGATGCTCTTTCTGCCATTTAGTCTAAAAGGATGTTTTCTTTCGGAAAGGGTAGAAAGTATGTCCTGGATATGAGACAAAGCACATTTAAACTCCAAAGGATAAGCTCTATTGCTCCTTAAGGAGAAGGAATCTCTGCTTAGACTTTGTTGAGCAGAATCCATAATGCC
The DNA here is from genome assembly GCF_000696425.1 of Galeopterus variegatus. NCBI lineage: Eukaryota > Metazoa > Chordata > Mammalia > Dermoptera > Cynocephalidae > Galeopterus > Galeopterus variegatus. The sequence continues at coordinate 678,853 of NW_007726236.1, forward strand.
TCCAGGAACCAGCAGTCCCTGAAGTGAGTGACTTCAGGGCAAGTTGCGGAGTAAGACAAACTGCCAAAGGGTCTTAGAGGAACGGGGTCAAAAGTCACAAGTCTGATCATAGAACTGGGCTCTGTGTCTGCTTCTCTTTGGGGAACAGCCAAAGGCAGCCCAGAAAGGAAGACTGGAAGCCGGACTGAGAAGGAACTATGTTCGGGGCAAAAAGGAAAACAGCATGTGTGTTTACAGTAAAAATCTGTTCTGCATGCTTTGAGTAAGGGAAATTGTGGCATTTTGGCTTCTGTTAATGTGTAGCTTGCTACAGAATGAGAGCTCATTTTTACCAAGCACCTTTAAAATCATAAACTTTTAAAATAAGAGTTTTATCATGCTTTTAAACTCACTTAAGAAAGCCAACATCGTATAACTTCGTATAATGATGAAACGAGTCAGGCACAGAAAGAGAAATACCACATGTTCTCACTTATTCGTGGGAGGTAAAAATTAATAAATAAATTCACACACACACACACACACACACACACACAAAAAAAAAAAATGGGGGGGCGCGGGGGAGAAGATATAACAACCAAAATTACTTGAAGTTGATACGACAAGCAAACAGAAAGGACATTGTTGGGTGGGAGGGAGGAAAGGAAGGAGGGAGGGAGGTTTTGGTAAGGGGCAACAATAATCAACCACAATGTATATTGACAAAATAAAATTTAAAAAATAAAAAATTAAATAAAAAAATAAACAGCCATCTCTCACCAGAACTAATAGAGTGAGATCTCACTCTGGCCCTCATCCCCCAGGGAGAGCATTAATCCATTCATGAGGGATCTTCCCCCATGACTCAAACAACTTCCAACACTGTCACATTGGAGATCAGATTTCTGTATGAGTTTTGGCGGGGACAATACATCCAAACTCTATCATTACTTAAATTAAAATTAAATTAAATTAAATTAAAAATTAAGTTCCTCAGTTATACTAGCCACAAGTGCTCAATATCTACATGTGGCTGTTGGCTACTACATTGGACAATACAGATTACTGAATATTTTTATTATTACAGAAAGTTCTATTGGACAAAGAATATAGAGAATATAAGCCCCAATATAAACATGATAGTGACCTTATCTATTTTGTTTACCACTCTACAATACTGACACACACATAGTAGGCACTCAACAAAATAAGTATCTATGGAAAGAATGAATGGATGCTGGCAGTCTTACATAACAGTAATTGTCATAGAAGTAAAATGAAAATGAGACATGATGAAGAATTCTGGACATGAGAACAACATATCTGAAGCCTTGATTATTCACTCAGAAAAGCAGTGTGGCTCAGTGCTTAAAAAGTGCATGGGCTGAAGGTTCATCAAGCAAAACTAATGTACCACTCTGGTGGGGGACATTGATAATGGGGGAGGCCAAACTTTTGTAGGGGTAGGGGATATATGGGAAATCTCTGTACTTCTCAGTTGTTCTGTACAACTAAAACTGCTCTAAAACATTAAGTATTGGGCCGGCCCAGTGGCGCACTGCTACAGTGCGCTGCTTGAGAGCGTGGTGGCGCTCCTGCCGAGGGTTTGGATCCCAGATACAGACCGGTTCCCGCTCAATGGCTGAGCGAGGTGCGGGCGCAACACCGAGGGTTGCGATCCCGTTGCCGGTCTTGGTCCGGTATGGGCGCGACACCGAGGGTTGCGATCCGTTGCCGGACACGAAAAAAGACAAAAAGGAAAAAAAAAAAAAAAAAACATTAAGTATTAAAAAAAGAAGTGCAAAAAAAAAAAAATTCTCCCACAGTTCTGATATGCACATTGAACATCCTATTCAAGATGATTTTTTAAGATATGATTGAGAATAAATCTACTGTTCTTAGAATAATCTTTACTCTTTTCAATATTAACAAAATTTATTGTGTAAAATATATTTATCATTATGCTCATAATCAAGAATTTGGGCGAAAAATTGTAGAGAATAACAGCAATATTACAAGGCATTGTTTGTGCTATGTCTGTTTTGCAACAATAATACTTCTGATCCCTTTATAATTACCATAATGATCTTCATTATTATCTTACTCAAGTGTTATACCAGGATTTCCAGTAACATGACAAAGTCATTGCTTATGACCCCTCAAAATATTACTGAGAAGCTGTTTTTAGCCACATCTTTTAGAAGCTGACAACACATAGAATAGATTCTGTCACAGATATTTCTTTACTTTCTAAAAATAATAATGGCATTTTACAATACACTTTTTACAGCTTAGAACTCGTGATTATTCTGGACTTGAATTTTCTGCTTTGAAAATAACAGGTACATGTTTGGAATTAACCCTGAATCTGAAATCCACTTTTTGGAATTATGTTAATTTGGCACCATTGATCATTAAAACCTGAGTTGAACTTTCTACTTTACTAGCATTTACAGAAAATTAATGTGGAAGTTCTGTTGTTCCCTGAGGCTGTGGCTTTCTGAGCTCAATATAAAGTGCTCTGAATTTTTTTTTTTTTTTAATGGCTTGAAAACAGAAAGCTAAAAAAAAAAAATAAAGATTGTTTTGGCTTGTCTCGGTCTCTGCTCATTTCCCTTTTTTCTAAACAATGTAGATCTTGTAGGGAATCTCATTTGGTATCGTGAAAGTATAAAGCTATTTAAAGGGAGTGATAACTATGTTTTCTAATTCTAGTTTGTAAATACCCCAGATGTATGGCTTGATTCCTGTAAACACAGTCTCTTCATTCAACTTCAAAATCGAAATTTTTAAATTGGACCCATCTTCACATACTGCACTGCTATTTCAAAGTAAAGGATCCAATTTGAATAAAATGTAATAAATATTATATTTATAAATGTCAAAACAGTAAAAATTTAGGGATAACTTGTGAACTCATTTTGGCACTGAAGTATTAAAACTATAACTCTTCTGACACCATCTCTTCTCTGCTCCACTCCATTTTTTTTTTTTTTTCTATTTGGAAGCATGGTTAGTCCTTTTAAGTATTTAACCAGTTTAACCAAATGAATCTAAGGTTTAACCACAGTCAATTGAGAAATTAACTTCTGTTTCTGATAATTTATTGAGAGATGTTTTATTCTCTAAAGAGTTACCCAACTTGTTTAAAATATCCAAATTATGAATTTGGATGGATTTTCAATTTAATGTACCTGGTATTTTTTACCACTTTCAACTGTCCTGTTTCTATAACTCTTGTTTCCACAGTAGGATTGTTTGTTTCACTTGCTCTTAGCATTTATACCATCTGAATATTAATTGTGGAAGAAGAAGAAACATGCCTATTATGGGCTTGCTAAAATTTTCTTTGGAGAATTTACTTGCATAAGGCCTTATGGGCAGTAAGTATAGGCATAGTATAGGGTGCATGCTGTTAAACTGAAGAATGGGCAAAAATAATTGCCTGCCAAGCAGATACTTGACTATATGACAACGATCCCTTAAATCAGAGTGTCCTGATTCTTTACTATTATTATTAATATGATGGTCCCTTATTTCATATATTGTTTTATACTTCAAAGCATTTTATGCATAACCTTAAAACACAACTGCAAGACTAGAAAGAGGCCAGCATATTCAATTAGATAGGGAAACAGGAGTAGGACTGGGATGGAGGTAGAATGTAAAGGACAATAATGACACTGTAAGGAAAATATAAAAGAAGTATGCATCAGAAAAAATAATTCCAACTCTTCAGGGAACACAGAAAGTTAAATACATAAATCAAGTATGATCGGAAATGAATTTTATAAGGGTTACAGCCACACAACTATCTCGTTTATGTTGTATGTAGAACTCAGGTAATAGTCTGGCTGCAAATCAATGACCTGGCTATATGAAAGTGATCAAAGTCCTAACTATGCTACATATTTTATTTCACCTTGCATCAGTTTATAAAATCAGGATAATAATACTTTCCTATACACCTCACAGAATTATTTTGGAAAGGCGGATGTCATGAATCCTCATCTATACTGATCACTCTGCCAGTGTTCTGTGAACTTCTGTATTTGCCACACTTTCTAAATGGAATATCTTCAGAGGAAAACAAGAAGATGATGAAAAAACTTGAAACCAAGTTAAACAATCAAACTTGGCATTAACCATCAAAGAGGTTAAGAGGTATTAGGATTTTGGGTTAGGAGTCCCAATGGACAGAACTTGAACCAGAAGATAGTAAGTGAAGACATTATAATTAATTTGACTTGAAGAAATGGAACAGGCTACCTCAAGAGGTAGTGAGTACGACAAGTCCCGTTTGTGCAGAGTCTGGACAGGTTACAGCATTAGATGGATGACTAAAGGACCTCCCACCAACTCTATTATATTTTCTTATTATTCTATTACATTGAATAGGAAAATAGATTTTAGCAGAAGTTGACAAGCTGCAGTTGACATACAGATTTAAGATGGAGAGAATGAGAAATGCCATTGTTGTTCTAAAAAGTGTATATTCACCATAGTTTTTTTTTTCCCATTGTTTCATATATTCTTAAAGTCATATAGCTTTTATTTATTCATTTTACAAGATGTATTGAGCAAATGCAATGTGTAAAGTATTAATGGAATTCAAGCTATACAAGGGAGAAACTTGGGTCTTTCATGTTCACTTCTGTATATCCAGCACAAACAGTGCCTTGCTCACTGTAAGTGTTCATTTCAGATTTGTTGAATGAATAAAGATATCACAGTCCAACCATTAATTTTACAGATGCTGAGGCACAATAAGTTAAGGACATTTTCTATACCACAGTATTAGATACTGCCTTGTTATAGATCACATCCAGAAGTCAGGCTTTTTTGGTCCCATTTAGCTAACTTGGCCAGTCTTTCTCAAACGAGGGCCCTTGGGCTCTCAAGTGTGCGCAACACTGTCCTAATACCAAAATGGCAACAATCAGCTCCTGTTTGCTGTTGTATTGATGTTGATTTCTATTAACCATTATAAACACGAAACATCTTTTAGGGGAATTAGAAACCATTTCAAGCCAATATCTTTATTACAACTTTAATCAGTGTTTTGCAAACTGGAGTCTGCATGCACATTCTTGCTGTCTGAAAATTCTCATGATGAAAGGCCACTTTACTATAGCAACACCTTGCAGCTGGTACCTACTAGAATCTTGCAGAGATATCAGTTCACATTTGGCTCCCATTCTCCTTTGCAGATTCGCGTAATGCAAGCAAAGTGTGAAAGATTAAAAAGACTGGGTGTGATTGACAAAGGTATCTGTTCCATCCCCTTAACTTTTTCTTTCCAGTTTATCAGAGGAGTATATTTTTGTTCCCTGAGAATACTCCTTTTCCCCTGCCTCCTTCATTTAAATATAAGGAACTATAAATGTTGGGAAAATATAGGAAAATGGTTAGGGCCACTCAGATATTCAGAATCTTGCCGAGCATTTGATGTAAATAGGCACGTGCGTTCAGGTGTTCCTTGGTTATCGTCCAATGTACGTGTGCATGTGTATCCAGGTGTCCTGGGTTATGGACTTAAGTATAGATGAGTCGCTCTGATCCACGGTGACCCCCGCCCCTGGGATGCCCCCAGGGGGCCATGGGGAGGCCACTACTACTGCTGCTGGACGCTGTAGCTGCCAGTGTCCTAGGGACCCTCCAAAAGACTGCCGCCGCCACTGCTGAGGACTGAGCTCATGTCATCTGCCAACAGCTCCCAGGATCTTTCCCAGTTACCTAGCACGGACCTGCGTGTGAGGGGTCTTGGAACCCAGCCCGGCATATGAGGGTTCTGGGGACCTAGTCTGTACAATGGGTTTGAAGGGTCTGATCCCTAGCTCTGAAAATATAAATGGAAATTAGTATAACTAAACTAACGAAACATTTTGGATTTAGTTACAATTTGCCTTACTTGACAGTGGATATCCCATACCACCTCAACTTCCTGAACCAATTTTGATTCTAGAGATTTAAACAATCATATAAATGACAAAATTTACCATTTATTCAATTAAGTTATTTTGCTAGAACTTTTGAATTTTGGCACCTTCCTGGGGGCTTGGTATAGAAGAGAGAACAAAATAGACAAAAATCTGTGTCCTTATAAGACTTATTTGGGGTTTACACATGGGCCTCGAAAATTAGCTATTTAGTTAAAGGGGAATAGTAATGTAATGGGTGGAATAAACTTTTGGAATAAAGCATTGATATGATCTTTTCTAGGCTAATCCATGTATTTCTTTGCAAATCAAAGCGTAGTCTGACCACTATCTTGAAACTGCTCCTCTTGTTGATTTTCTACTTTCCTTCTGAGAGTTTCTATGACATTCATAAAGAGGTTAGCAGGATAAGTTAAAACTGAAAAACGAATAGATTATTCACAAACTTTTCTTAAAACTATAAGTTTCGGTTCTGGGAAAATGCACTTAGTGTTCAGTGAATCCCAAGCTTGTAAATTAGCTCCTGAGGGGACAGTTTTATGGACAGGAAAATTTAATAGTGAATATAGAGTGGATTCAGTTGGCTAATAAGCAAAATTTTTCTGTCTAGTACAGCTCTTAAGTTGTATGAGTCCTTCATATTGATTTGCTTGCATGAGTGAGCAAAAGGGAATGTAGGATTCATAAGTAATGTAATTACAGCTTATTTTTGAAATTGTCAAACATTATTTTTATTAAATGAATAAAGAACAAATATTACCGGTCCTTCTATTCCCCTTCCTTTTTCTTGATGAAGTAAAATTATTACACATCAAAATAAGTCTGGTTGATGGCCTAAGAGATATTTGGTATTTAGAACTGAGAGTGATAAAGTTGATATAGATAATTGATACTTCAGAAATTTGCCTACAGAAGAATATGCCATATTGGTGTTTTGAGTTATTTTTAAACTTAATCCTCATTATGCTGACATTTCCTTGTGTATTTAGTACATAAGAGTAGGCTTAATTAGAGCTTACAAATATAAAAGGCTTTATAGATTCCTATATATGGAAATAGATATTCATAATTATGTAGTCAGTACATTTTTTTTTGTTCTTTCACTAGAAATCATAGGCATATTACATTTCCTTTGTTATTTCTAAGAAATTAGAAATTTTGTAATCCGTATTACTAGTCTGTTGGTACAGAGGTTTAATCATCTTTTTGGTGTTATGAGTATTTTAATTTTAAATACAAATGATTGATTATTAAATGTTATTTTGTATTCTCATTTCCAATGTACCATCACATTTAGGATGCAGGTACTCTAAACATGATATCAAAATTATATAAATATGACATAAATATGTATGTGTGCATTTGTACATGGAGGCATGTGCATGTTTTTACTAAACCCATTTACACATTTGGGAGGGAGGTTTTTATGTGGTTCTTATAGTTAATTCAGATATTAGGCTTTCTTACATAAGGTTTAACCAAATTTCTTCCAGATAAAGTTTTGCTTGAATCTAGTGGCCACTTTTTGATTTTTTTCAAATCAGTTTTACACGTTCAAACTTTATTATCATAAGCCATTTAAAGAAATGGATAATGGCAATAATTCAAAAATTTTCTTTGTAATGGAGCTTAACTTATTTATTGGTGTATTAATTTTGTTGTTAGGAAATTTACAATAATAACTATCCATCACTTAGATTGATTAAACTACTCAAATAATATGTGTTTATGCAAAGTGCTTGCTGTAGTTATAAGGTATAACTACAAGTCCACCTATCTGAAAGAGGTGACTAAAAACTTTATTTTTAAAAAGGAAATATATCTTTTACTTAGAAGACATCTTAAAATAAGCATATGGCAATATATGAATGGCAATAAAATTATATTTTTGATTGTGCTTTTATAATTTTATAACTAGTAAATTACCTATTTCTTACTACTGTTTTACAAACATTTTGAGCAAAAATCGTTTTTATTCATAGCCAAAACACCTGTGAAATATATGTTCATACTTGGCTGCAAAGGAATAAGTTATCTTTAATTGTTTCAAAAGTATCACTATAATAAACCTATGCAGTATACATATAAATTAGTATATAGATCAAGAAGTTTATTACTCTGTAAAGTCCACTAGATGATCACTGTCAGTGATTATTCAAAATTACAGTTCATTTTATGCTAATAACAACATTATTACTGGTTTTCCAGTAATAGCTATGACTCAGAAAAATACTCCTTATTATTGCCTGTGAATATGAATGCAATTAAATATTAATCAGATTTAACTTTTAGAATAATGCACTACCAATCATCTAATCTCCAAAAATGCCAGTAGATTGAAATTGAATTATTCTAGCTAGGAAGTTGAAGTTCATGACCTATGAGTTTTTTGAATATACCCAACACAGTGTGATTGTGAGATGATATTTTTATAATGAAATCTCAAAATGCAAGTGTTCATTAAAACATTTAAAAAATTAGATACAATGGGAAAGGAACACAATTCTATTCTTTAGGCAAAAATTCATTCATAAACCTTTGATTGGGTCTTATTGCCAAGGATTTACTGGACCAATTCTGTTTTGGTGCTCTTCAAATTCTTATTATTTGCACGCAAGTGATATTTACCCTAACAACTAAAATTTTGTGTTTTGATAAAAGAAAGAATATTGGAGAGTTGAAAGATGAAAAGCATTAATAAAGTCATTGATACAACATTATCATTATTAATTAATAGAGCATAAATATATAATGATTATATAGTTATTCATTAATACTTCATTAATAAATGTATACAATGGTTGCAAAGTGAATATTGCAGAGGCTTTAAGTACAACTATCTTATTTAAATCTATGACATTTCTCATCTTACTCTTTTTTTATTGGCCCAAAAAGAAAAATTTGAAAACACCAAATCACATCTATTATTTGATTAATGAGAAAAAGTCAAATATCTGTTAAACACTTTTCAGGTTTTTATTGAAACATTTTATTTAGATGCATACTTCCATGATAAAAATATAAGCACTGGGTTGTGACAAAACTAAATAGAAATTCCAAAAGACAGTAATTTTTGTTTATTTTATTTAAATACCTCTTCCTTGGATATAGACGAGGGTCAAAAAATACTTTTCAATGAATAAATTTGAATTATGGCCCTGGTAATTGCTACCTTTATAATCTTGGATTACTTAATGTCTAAGCCTTAATCTTCTCATTTGTAAAATGAGGGCTCAAGAACACCCACCTCATGGAGTTAGGCTAAATGAAATAAAACCGGTGAATGGCCTAGCACAGTGCTCAGCGCACCGTGAGCATTGAATAAAGGGTAGTTATTATCCTTTTACAGTAATGACTCTTGAATTAGACTCTCTAGCATCCGTTGATATATCAAGTCCTTGATGCTCATAGTGCCCAATAAGGTCCAAGTTAACTCCCTCTCTCAGCCTGAGATAAGTGAAACCCACGAACTTTGCTAGGCTTTTTGTGAAAATAGTAGCTTTGCCAAAGAGATGGAATACTCCAGTGTGAAGGTATAAAAATACTTAGATTGTTCACTCTTTTAGTGGTTACAGTACTTGACAATCTTGTAATCTTGGTCCTGTTTAGAGTGTGGGCATGAATTCTCATACGTTTTTGAATTAATGTTTGGGCCAGAAGAGTTTGGGATGAAGAAATAAGTGGTGTGTAATAAAATAAAATGTCACATTTGCACAATTTTTAAATGGCAATTACATATTTTTAGTCTTTATAATGAATGTAGTTTGTATAAGAAATATATTCACCTCTTACAACTTCTTAAAATAGACAATTAACAAGACCCAAATGTTTTAAAATCAAACACATTAACACAGGAATATTAGCACATTTTTAGAGATATTTTAGCTTATTTATTTATTTTTTTAATGTGGGTTAAATCTAGAAAGACTTGTGTTGTAGTCACGGGTAATCGAAAGTGGGATGAGCTTTTGTCTGTTGTCCTTGCGCTGACAGAAGGGAAGGAGCAGTGGAGCAACCTGTACGCTCACTGTTTGGTGAGGTGAGGATGTATATGCCTTTCATTGGTTCACTGGACATCTCAGAAAGTGGCTGGGCAGGAGCTCATTGTGCTGGCACACAGAAGGTCCGCTCACCAGATGAGGTCACCCAGCAGCATGAGTTACCGGCTGAGAAGGTGTGAAAGTGATTGAGTGGGAATCCATCTTCTGCTGGAGGGAACTGTGCAGTGCATTTTGGAAGAACACCAGTGACTGGATGCCAGATGGTGGGTTCTCCAGCCAGCCATTGAAATGACCGAATACAGGGAAAAAAGGCTTACCTTTTCCTCCTCATTTTCCTTACTCAATACCCAAGAAGAAGCTGGCCCTAGAAGAAAAGAAAAAAGAAGATTGTCAGTCATATCCCAAACTGGGTTTTGTTCTTCCTACCCTGCAAGGCTACAACTAATGCCCTCATTTGTGCTGAGAGAGTAGCAGAGAAGACATGTGGAGTGGCTGAAAAGCTATGAACTTGGGCCAAGACATTATTAAGAGAGCTTTACTAAATGTGGTGGCTGTTTCAGTATAGTATAAATTGGACCAGTTAATTAGAAGAACTAAAGCCCATTGCATTTGTTTCCTGAGTTTAGAATATTCAATAATCAGAATGTTTTTGTGGAGACAATTGGTATGCTTAAAAGAACATAGATAGCTTTTGAAGTCTAATCCTTCATTCAAAGTCAAGTTCCGTTATATGCCAGCTATGGGACCTTAAGAGCTAACTTCGGCAACTCTGTTTCCTTATTGGTAAAAGTGGATTAATAATGCCAAACTCCTTTAGAAGATTAAATGAACTAATATTTATTAAGCTACTATAATAGAGTACAACATGTATTGGTAAATATCAGGGTTTTTTTTCCCATTATGCCCACAAGGGATTATTCAGAAGGCAAGTCAAAGAGGTATTATTTTTAAAAATTCATCTCTTGACAAGGTAGGTGAACATAAAAAGTATTTTAACAGCAATTTAATAGCACTTTCTTACTTATACTCTCTTTTAATGAATTATATTTTATTTTTTTAATTTTATTTATTCATTTTTTATTATACATACGTGTGGGGTACAACGTTGATTTTCAATAATTGTGTAGAATGTGTGGTGGTTAGATCAGTATAGTTAGCTCATTCATCATTACAATATGCATTCTTTGTGTCCACTGACCAATTCCTCATTGGCCCCTTCCCTCTATGCATCCCCTCCCCTGTCCACCTCTAGTTTTCTAAAAGTTCAAAGTATTACTGTTATTGTTGTTTATTTCTTTCTTTCTCTCTGTCTCTCTTTATTGTTCATTTGTTTATTTATGGATTCAGCTATCAGCTATGAGTGAGGACATACGGTATTTCTCTTTCTGTATCTGGGTTGTTTCACTTAGGATAATTTTCTCCAGGCTCATCCATGTTGTTCTTAAAAGATTCATATAACTGTTCCAACCTGAGATTTTTTTTTTAATGTCAAGCAGATAAAATATGCATGTAGTATGGGTGAACACAGTCTTACCTCTCCTGAAACTTAGCACATTGCATTGATTAATCTTGTTTACATTCTATCAGTAAGTTCCTGGTGAATTTTAGCATCTAAAATACTCTTCTGAATTTATCCTGGTTCTGTATTTTCTCCAGGAAAATGGTGCTAGGAGAGCAGCTATTTTTAACTTAATCTACCACTTAGGATATAGATTTCAATATTGCCACATGGCTCTAAAATATGCAGTACCCAGGTTCACTGGGAATATATACATACATATATATGTATATATAAAATGGTCATTGGATTCATAATAAAACATTATATATTACATTACATATATACTATACATATTATATATAAATTTTCTTTGTTAACATTTTAACAAGTGACAAGTTTTTAAACATTGTTTGAATACTAGAACAAAGCTTAACAAAGTAAATCTTCCACACATTATCTCAGGTTCTCAGCCAAAGAGCCCATAATGTCAACTTATTGGGAGACCCAGGTAATTGTGCACATACTGTGCTAACGTGTGATTACTGTAGAGGATGTGATATACTGATACCAAAGTTTGGGTAGAGGATATGGTCACCAAGGAGGGAATGGAACTAGAGTGTCCAAAGGGAAATAATAAGGGGTAATGAATTGGAAATAAGTCAGGACAATTCCAGCTGACTAGAAAGAAAAAATTCCCTCTGAGATCTTATTATTTTCTGAGATACTCTCACATGGAAAATAGTGAAAATGCCAAAATTGGACAATTTAAAAATCGCCTGACCACCTAGTGAAGACTTTTAACTGCAAGAACCTGCCCTAAAATAGTTTTCAAAAGCTTAGTTAGAAAATAAAACAATTGATGTGTGTATGTGTGTGTGTATACGTCATTTATTGGATTCTGTATATGTGCATGTGAATTCACACATACAATATTTGCTGGGGAAAATTTGCAAACAAGGAAGCGTTCTAGCAATTCTTTCGGTGGTGGTAGTGAATCTTTTGGCTTTTTTAAAAAACATATGTATGTGATTTTATACACTTTAGAATTTTACAATGTATATTCTGTACATTGAGTTTTGGGGTTCTATTTTTTTTAAATCCTTGAAAGAAGTTAAATAAACTGTCATGTATATTTGAACTTTAAAAAATACCTTTAAAATATCGGAGCCAAGGCCATTTTTTAGTCTTCTATTAATTATTAGTATTCTTTCTTAGGTTGATGCAAGAATAAATGATCTGTTGAGTTTATAGAAAAGGAGAAATTTTAGTTCCAATATTTTACACATTCTATCACTTTCCATTCTTTTGGCACTTTCACCCATGTTCTAGAACACATGATAATTTCCATTTTGCAGATAATAAAACTGAAATTCAGAGTTGTTCATGAGTATTCAAGATCACATGATGTATTAGTGGCAGAATTCCTATTCAATTGTCTGATTCTTGAGTTCAACGTATCTGGGTTCTCATCTCAAATGTCATTTATATGCCAGACTCCACTGAGATACTTAATCTTTCAAAGCATCATTTGTCTCCTCATTCCGTGGTATTGACAATAATACTTACCTCATATAAGCTTATAGTTTTGTGTAAATGGGACAAGTCATGTGAAACTTTATAAATTTTCTATGCATAATAAGTGTTCAGTAGAGATTAGTGGTTTTAGTAACACTAGCACCAGAAGTAATAGTAGTAGTAAAAAAATAACTGGGACTAAAATTCTGGTATTATGATAACTAATGTGTGTGTATATATATATATATATATATATATATATTTTTTTTTTTTTTTTTTTTTTTTTTGGTATGCCAGGGTACATTTATGTAATTGGCTTGCCATTTGGCTATTTTTGGCCACCGAGTGTATCTAATTTCACACCTACTCTTTGGTCAAAAATAATCCAAATGCCAAGATTTATTCACATTTTGAAGTCACACACATCCGTATACATATTCAGTGGCCCAAAATAAGTACACAGCTAAATGGCAAGCCATACCCAGAAAAGTTTATACACATGCAGACAACTAAAATATCAATTCATGTAACACTTCTCATTTTTAAGGCCCCTTCTAAAGGTTGATGTTCTCACTGCACCCAGGGAACAGCACATGAGTCAGAGGTCTAATTCATCTGAGTTCGTGGAAATAAGCAACTTGGAAAGCTAAAACTAACAGAGCAAGTGTTCCGCTTGAATTAGAAGCTTTTTTGTAAACCTTAGGCCTTTTCTTGCATGTCTTACGTGCACACACACACACACACACACACACACACACTTCTTATATTTTTATTTTAAATGAATGCATTATTTTATTAAAGGAAATTTGAAAATAAAAAGAAGAGTCATGGACAGTACCATCACTCAAAACCAACCTGTCTGTTTACTTTCACATTTTAATTTTACCTAATTATATTACAACATCTCTACAATTTTGAGTGCTGCATTTTAAAATTAACTTTATAGCAGCAGTGCTTTATGCTATTGTGGTCCTTATTAATATAAGGTTAACAGCTTACTACTGGAATTTGCTCTCCCATTGTGGATTTTCTGTATGTGGTTTTAGGTTCACTTCAGTGATTTGGGGGTAGAAAGCTGCATAATTATATACCCATAACTAGACATTTGAAGATTTGTAAAAAAAAACATATTTTGTGAAATATTTCACACAGCTTTAAATCTTTTTCTCAAATTCAGATTGTTATTATTCCCTAAACACGGTAGAATTCAGAATTATTTTTCCCCAGAAAAACTGATCCAATTACTGCTGCTAGGATTAAGGAAGCCTGATTTCATGTAATGAAAAGCTGAACAGCTTTCAGCTCTAAGAAAAAAAGAAAAAGAAAAGAACTATTGATTTTCATAGCTATATCTTTGAAACAACATTTTAAAAATATAAAGCATGTAATGTGACACAAATAATGGGGCATGTATCTGCTTTTTTTCCATCCACAAAGCTGAGACATATAGTTAATCTTGTCATCCTAACAATATTGACTTGCACAACATTATGATATCTTTTGTGAATCAGAAGTGGAATCCCCATGATATCTAGGGTAGAATTGTATGCATGTTTACACCTATGTGCCAATAGGCAGTATCCAAAGAATGGGGCAAAAATTACCTTAATGTCCAGAGTAATCCCTGGAGAACTCAATACACAGAAATATCCGTTAAAAATAGAATTTCATAAAGAGAAAATATTGACTGGCCTAAAAGTACCCAAACGCTTCAAACATGGACTCTGGTACAAAAATAAAGTTCAGTACTAACAGAAGACACATTTAGGAATGTGAAGTCCCATGTCATAACTTACAGAGCTGGTTCGATTGTTGGTTTTTCAGAGGTTGTGTTTTCTACACTAGGTTGTTAAGAAAAAGTTGGGCCAATTTAACTTGCTGTTGTTACCTTTGTAAAACTTGAGGAAAATAGGTATCCCTCTTTGACTTCAGTCTAAGAATACCAAGTTTTCAATCTTTGGCCCTAAGAACTCAATTATGACTTTAATTCAGTTGTCAGAAAGCCTGACAATAGGTTTGTTAGCTCTTCACCTGTACTATGACCTTGGTTCTTCAGGCTCTTCAGTATTCTGCCATCCATCACACCCTCTCAGCCTTCAGGAGATCTCCCTTACCATTTTCTGGGCTGCCCTCTCTGGGACCTTCAATTCCTACCCCCACTGACATCCAGACATTTTTAATCTTCCAGCTTGTGTCCCTTTCATTGCTTACTTTTTCCAATACACTTCCAAGGTGTTGAGTTTTTCTGTAGACTTTTTTTTTAAAGTCATAAACCAAAAAAAACCATGGTGATCAGTTTCATTTAAAATCCATACATTTTCACATCCTGTGAATTTTTAACACATTCACTTCCTCCCTTACTTGCTACCAAAGATGTGCTTGGTTTTACTATCAAGGTTGAAGCTATTTGGTCTGCCTTTCCTAATCTTTACCTATATCCACCTATCATTACATAGTTTCAGCTATTTTAAAAAACTTTATATTCATCTATCGGCTCCTCTAGAATATCTGTATTTTTTAGCCTGGAAACATATTAATTATACTATAAATGTGAGACAGAATAAAAAAGGCACCAATGGTCCCAGAAAAGAGGCTTATATCGAATAGCCTTTAGTTCTCCTTCTTGCCTCTCAAAAATCATATTTATCATTTCTGCTCAAGTTCAATGCCAACTTATTCTTGAATTCTTCCTGCACATCACTCATTTGTAACTAATACTCCTCTTTTCATTTGCTGTAGTTCTTTGTTTGTGTGTGGTCTATAACAGTACAGTAGGCATGGTAGCTGCCTATAAACATATGAACTTTACTCTTTAATTTGTGGTGTCTTCAAGCTTAAAATATAGGAGGTATAATGCTTTGCACAGAGGAGATATTCAATAACTGTGTATTAAGTAAAAGTACGCTTGTCGGTCTTAGAAATCGTGGGTGGACAGAAATATAATTTAAGAAAAGACTTTTAAATATATGTGTTAAGGAAGAGAAATACAAAACCAGTAGACTAAGAACAGTGTGATACCAGCCGTATGAGTGAGCCACCTTGGAAGAAAATCCTCCAGCCCTACTTAAGACTCTAGCTGACCACAGCCGCATCAAAATCTTGACTGCAGTCTCGTGAGACCTTCAGCTAGAACTGCTCAATTAAGCACTCCTGAACTACTGACCCATAGAAACAGTGAGGATAATGCATATGTATTGTTGTTTTAATCTTCTTAGTTTTATGCTCATTTATTACACAGCAATAGATAACTTCAGTTTCTAACTTCCTAATAAAACCATTTCAGTGAGACATGGAGTATCTTCTGTGAACTCAGAAGATGTAAGTTGTGAGAAGAGAGAATTCAATGAATAATTGTAGAATAATACCAATGCATTATAGTTCCTCGTGTTACATGGATTTAAAGCTCCAGCGGATCCTTGCCTTTTAGGGACACTTGATGTGATATTTACGTGTAAGTATTCATTTACCTCATCTTCCACTGAATACTAACAATACTATTGTCTCTATCATACATTTTTTATACATCATTGAGAATCTTAGAGTTTAGTGTAATGGGTTGAGGTAGGGTCTTAGTATCAATGTTTTTTACAACTCCACATGTAATTCTATCTTATAGCCAAAGTGGAGAATCACTGAACTACCTTGTGATTGTTATACTTTTTATACTCACCATTTGATTCTAACTTTCTGCCAAGCAGTGAGCATGCTTTTTAATCTGTTTTCATAACAACTAGCAAAGTGCCTCGGATACAGTAAGAGAAAATAACTATTTGTTTACTGATCATATGCAGCAAGATACATCTTTAAAACAATAGGAAAAGATATTAAAATATTGACCTCAGAAATTAGTCAGTGGGTATTAGTGACAGCAGTAAAACCAGAGAAGACCTAGTGAAAAAGAAAACCAGGGTGGAAAAGGGTAGGTTTTCCAAAAGTAGAAACTGTGCCTTCATGTTTTAGGCAGTACATTCTTATTTAGCATACACTGACAGGAAGAAAATGAAAAAAAAAAAAAAAGCAAGAGAAAGAAAAGAAAAGAGGAAGAAGGCATTGATAACCAAATACAAGCTTCATGGTCTCCGAAAGTTCTTAGGAAGGATTTTAAATTTAGTGTTCTAAAGATGTTGTTCTTACTTCTAAAAACCACAGCTCAGTGCACCAAGATTCTATTCCATTCGTTGTATCTGGATTGTATTTACTTCTTATAGAAATGGTCTAGAGGAAACCACATAATAGTGTTTCAGATTGCTACAAAACCTTTGATATATTGGATGTTTTTGACATTAATGTTGGCTAGTGGGAGAGAAAGCTATGAGATGTTTAGAGGGGTTATACCAATGAGAGCCTGTTCAGCTTTCTCCATTTACACCAATGAATTGTGTGTAGCTAGATAGGCTTGTCACAATTCTTGCCAAAACATGGATTACTTTATGTTGTTAGAAAAGTTTTGACTCACAATTATGGTTTTCTTTTCCCAGTTTCAGGTTGAGACTAGTCCCTTTGAAAGTATATTAATTGCTTAGATGACCATATTTTGTAGTAGAAAAATTAATGAGGTGGATTCCTTGTGATTCCAGACAGTAGATAAAACAGTTAAAGCAGCAGAAACGATGCTAGGTTTACAAGCAGTTGTTATAACCAAGATTAAGGGTTCATCTAGATTCCCAAGAAATAAGTCTAGTAGGCAGCAAATGCTATGATATACATTTCTGTGCTGCTAAGTATAGCAGAAAGCTTCCAGCAGGTATTGTTTATTGATGAATATTTCCTCTGCTAAATCAAAATATTTATAACAATAGGTAATGAGCAGATTGTCATTCATAAACTACAGAGTAATAAAAATGAAAAATAAAGGGATTATTAGCTGTATCCAGCAGTATAGTAACTGCCTCTTTAATGGGTCCTTCCCTCTTCTACTTTCTCATTGCAGATATTGTGAATCATAATAGAAAGCTGCAGGGATGTTAGAAAAATTTTTCCAGAAACAGTAATAAAGTTACAGTATCCTAATGTCTGCTTTTCTAGGATGAATGTTCCACTTTTGTTTTATGAGATTGTGCAAAGGGAATAAATTGCATTTAATGCAGTCTCTCAGGGAGAAATGTGTTTCCTTTTTAGGAAAAGAGGAGTGGACCATCTTGTACCATTCAGTTAGTTAATGTGCTTGTTCCTATTACCTCAAAGTGATATCATAAATTATAAAAATGTGATTGCATGCTCTCTTGCCACTCTTGGAAACAATTTATGGACAAATCCTTCATTAAAATAGCATTAAGCATTTGACTTCCACAAGGAAATTTAAATAAGGACACTAATATACTCATTATTCACTTGTTAATATCTCTGTGTGAGTGGGTGAGAGAGAGAGAGAGAGAGAGAGAGAGAGAGAAATGTTACATGTAATTTAGGCACACATGCCCTTCCCTCTTATATTTGTTTTATTTCCTGTGTAAATCATAGTCATTTAACATTCTCAAATGTAAGTTACATTTGGGGGGGAAGGATCCAAAAAGAGTATAATTCTCTGGCAGGTGACTAAATTGAAGCTAGTCTAATTTCAAAATATGATTTCTAAAATGTGAGTTTTATAAAAAGTCTTTTGAGAAATTCGTGCACTGAAGTCATTATAATGAAATCTGGAGCCAGTGATGGATACGTGAACCTTTGGATTCAATCTCTCCAAACATTTCTGACTAGAGAAAATCTGGTTTTATTTCATCCAATTTGTGTGAAATAATGTTGTTCCCTTAATTTATTTCTGTGAGAAATGGTGCATACTAGTGACAGGTACTAATTGGAAACTCCATGAACCATTCCCAGAGTAGCAGAGAAAGGAGTGATTATTCCATCCAACTGGGTCCTCAGCTCTGGATGTTCTTGGCTTTTTGTTCTGATAATGCATATCCAGTCACACTGTCCTTGGGCATCCACAAGGGAATATTGGATATGATGCATATCTCTGTGGTTCTGAGAATAAAGTCAGCCGTTCCTCTTTGCAGATATACCTGTGCTCTGAAATGCACTTTAATAAGTACTGAAAACCAATCATTTACCTGAGAAGGTTCTTCAGAAGAAATGTCCAAAATACATGAGACCATACAAAATTCAAACCCTTAGACCTCACCTAAAGCAAGTATTTTGTGGAGTTTTTTTATCACTACACTTTAGTGACATTCTGAATCATAAAGGGCTACTTCTCTGGTGTCTTCAGCTGCTTGAAGCTGGACAGCAAAACAAGCAGGTTAAAAAATTGTATGTAGGGCCGGCCCGGTGGCGCACTGCTACAGTGCGCCGCTTGAGAGTGCGGTGGCGCTCCGGCCGAGGGTTCGGATCCCACATACAGACCGGTTCCCGCTCACTGGCTGAGCGAGGTGCGGGCGCAGCACCGAGGTTTGCGATCCCGTTGCCGGTCCCGGTCCGGTACGGGCGCGACACTGAGGGTTGTGATCCGTTGCTGGACACGAAAAAAGACAAAAAGGAAAAAAAAAATTGTATGTATATTTATGTGTATTTTAAAAAACCATTGAGTTGTCTTTAGAAACCATAGTCACTTCTAAAGAACTGTATTTCTTAAATTACATCATGGGCATCCAAGAGATTGTGAAAAAATTAGGAGGTATAATTGATTATGGGCAAATGCAAAGGAGGCTTTGGGAGACATGTGATGCAGTAGGGATAGTGCTGGAGGGAAATATTAGAGCTGTCTTTCTTTCCAACATGTGCTCCTGGCTTGCTGCGTTACTTTCTACAAGTCACTTTTCCCCTGCGGCTTCATCTTATAGAATGGATAGACTGGATTAAATTATTTCAGTGTTTCTTTCTGTTCTCTGCAATCTAAGACTACATATGAATGAGTGTGCCAACTTCTAGATTCTTTACTTTTTTGAGCCTTTCTAAAATCCCCAGGTAGTCTAAAGCTACAACTTATAAATTGCTCTTTGGTGGTGGCAATACCCCACAGATGATCTGAAGACATGGAAGTCTGAGTGTGTTCATAGGGATGCAAATGGGTAGTGTCATAGGGAAGGTAGGAAATTAATCACAGAGTGGAGGAAAGAGAGTGTCTTGAAACTTCTAGTGCAGCTGGTTAAAAACCATGAGAAGGTAAGAAGTTTGACTTTAAACCAATTGGAAATTCTTTTTCCATTGAAAAGTGACAAATACGTGTGGAAACATTAACTTTTCACATTTTTTATCATTTGCTACAAAATGGATATAAATAACACAGTATGTATGAATCTGTGTTGTTTCTTTTGATAACTTTTTATTTTTTTAAATGAAGCTGAGTTTTAGATTCTTTAACTTAGAATGCTAAAATGCAGAGTATAGTTTTGTGGCTGGACTTTCAATAAGGCATTTAGAATATCTTCATTTTCTTATGTTGTAGTCCACAAGCTAATGACGGGTTTGGTAGGTGTCAAGCAGCTGTGATAGCAGCATGTCTCTTTATTTATTGATGAAAATCTCAGAGGACAACTGTGTCTGGAATAGAGAAGTAGCTCAATTGGTGTCTGTGCTGGATGGAAGAAAATATGCAAGGCAAGGGAAAGCTTATGGAAGAGAATTAGGATATTGCTTATCACTGGCATTATTTTTAGAAAGAAGTCACCAAGGATAAAAATGTGAAATTTAATGAAAAAGTAATTTTTTTTAAAGAAAAACATCATAAAAAATAATAGTCCAAGGGAAGAAAGTTGCATTACTTTGGTCTTTTTAACATAGACATCAAAAACATCATTACATTTTAAACTAATTAAAAGATGACTCTGAATGAGAAGTTATTGCTTAATGGGGACAGAGTTTATGTTTAGCATGTTGCAAAAGTTTGGAAAATAGATAGAGGTAGTGGTCACACAGCATTGTGAATGTAATTAATTCCATGTAATTGTATATTTAAAAATGCTTAAAATGGCAATCCTTGGGTTATATATATTTTACCACAATAAAAAAAAAAAGATGACACTGATTCATCCATTTTTTGAGCTGGAAGATGCTTTACAGACCAGCTAATCCAATTTCTTCATTTTAGGATGAGGAAACTGAGTCTCAAAAAAAAAAAAAAAAAAACTACCTGAAGTGCCCATGATCCATTTATGTATTAGTGGGCGGGCAAAAATGAGTACTATTGACCCTCAGGTTCCCAGTCAAGTGTCCACCATGCTTTTGACCCCTTTTTCAGGTGACAGAATGTGAGGAGGGGGACTGTGATGCTCCTTCAAAAACTAAAATTGGGTACTTGACCTCAAAGGTTCTTTCTCTTTGAAATCCTATTTATCAATGCACTGCTAGGAAACTCTGTAGGTGTTACTCTAACACTTGATAAAGCATTTAAAAATAGACATGTGGGATAATAAAGGACAATATTAAATAATTTTTTTTAGTTGATGGAATATAGGTATTCTTTCTGTAAGTATGAAATATGTTTATGCATATATAACTGAGTATCTGCCTGCATTCTACATACATTCTATATGTTATCTTGCCTCACTTCTATACTGATTGCACTGATTTTAAATGTATTTGTGCTCTTTGATGATGATGATGATGGGGCATGGTGTAAGTAAACCATGGAAAATTACTTGATGTAGAGTCACAAAGTGGGCCTAGCACATTGGATGATATATAAAACTTAGCTAAAATTCGACAATATATAAACATACCATATCATGGTTCTTTGCTATTCCACTTCAGATGGTGTTTAGGGAACTTCTGTGGAGTTCTAATAGGTAACAATGTTTTAACATTATAAAACAAGGGCATCTTAAGGCTTTTCTCAGCCATAGAAATTAGAACCACTTAAATGACTTCAGCGAGTGAGTCTACCATAAACATAGATATAATAAGAAAGGACATCTAAGGAATTAACTCCAGACAGTGCCACTAATAATATATTCTGCTTTTGCATTCCTTTCTTCTCACTTTAGAATCAGAATTCAAACTATGTAATATTTTAGTTGTCTTAACAGTAAGAGCAAACTGGATCATTGTGCAATTCCATTATCAGCAAATATTGCTGACTTTCCTCTAAAAACATTTGTCCAGGTACAGTTATTTCTAGTTTCTCAGTCTATACAACAAGATAAGAAACAATTATAAAAAATGTTTGGCTGGGGATAAGAAAGGGGTGTAAGAATCAGAAGTAATGCCAGTGGAAAAGACTGTATTTGTAAGGGTTTTTTTCCTGTGATATAGACTTGTAAATAATTTTAAAGAGACCATTGCTTCTTGCTATCTAAACAGAGCACTACTATTAATAGGAAAAGAAAAAACTGATATTACAGATATGCACAATAATGGACCATCAGCCTATAAAATAGCAATGGATGCCGAAGTTCAGCACAAGATACAAAGTCACTATTGAAACACTGCAGTTTGTTATATTATGAGCAAAGTACATGCATAATGCAACAGGGAAACAGCAAGCAGCCGGATCACACACAGTCATTTAAACTTGATTCTATGGACATGAAGAATTGATCTTTGAAGTGATCTCTGATGAGTTTTGGCTGGGCTTGGGCAACTTCTCCAGAGGAATGTGTTTGGTTCTCATCTTGCATCCTCTGCATATTTATAGGATACAGAATAAGAATGATTTTAATTATGCATAAACCAGAGAACTGCTGGCTGAATTTCCACCTAGGATGTATTTGAGGTTTTAACTGTTCAGGTGAAAAAGAATTTCACATATTATCTAGTTGCTTTTGCAATGGGCACAGAAAATCTCTCTGTGTAAACCCCTCATCTGCAGAGCCATATTAGTTTGATGACACATTTATTATTAGTTTGATGACACAAATATAGCTCATAGAGTGAGCTTTCACTCTATCAATTAAAGTTGTTTTTAGGACTTATAAAGACACTTAAAGTTACCTGTTGTTCTTTAATAAGTAGAGATTGATAAATGACAAATCACTCAAACAAATCTCTTTAAATTAGGCCAGTCCATGGATATTCCTTCAGATAACCATCATTAAATGAATCTCTAATTTATCCCAAATTTTTGTAAAAATATCTTAGAAAAATCCATTACCATGGAAACCATGTAGTTAAATTTTCCAAATGAGTTAAGTTAAAACTCAGAGAGGCTAAATAACTTGTCCAATGTCATAGAGCAGAGGCAAGATTCAAACTCGAGTCTTCTGACTTCCAAACACTCTCTTCCAAAGGGAAATGTCACATCTCTAGAAAGCTAGTCCATCTGTGAGTTGTTGCAGCTAATATTTTGAAGTTGGAGAATGGGAGGAATAAAGAAATTGAAATAAGCTTTTGAACTTTTAATATAATCAAGGCAAATTTATAGACCACCTTTGGCATAAGGGTAACTAGAAATTATGGATTCGTATTTTTTAATTTGTATAAGATATTTAGCCCCTACAGTAAGTTCATGATATGATAAAGTGATGCTAAAAGCATTGAGAGAACACCCATACAAAATAGATGTAGTCTTCCATTAGCTTCTGGAAAACTAGTGAATTACTGCAGCTCTCAAACTAAGCTGTAGATGGTTAGTATGAGCCTGGGTAAGTTTGAAAATGGCAGAGCATTGGGGACCCAAAATTTAGGTGAGTATTAGTCCCAATGCAGTTTATATTATGATAAATTTCAGGAATGACCATTCTACCATTAAGTAATTGGAGCCAGACTACCTGAGTCCAAGCTGCAGTTCTCTCATCTTCTGAGAGAGAATTTAACTGGAGAAAACCAGTTAAATTGGTGTGCAACTCATTTAACTCATAGGGTTGTTGCTAAAAGACAAAAGGAGTTAAAGTATGTAACAGATAAATAGTACTCACCACATAAGTATTAGCTGTTACAATTATTAGTAGTACTAATAGTGGTATTAATATTATGAACTGTGTAGAATTCACATTTGTTTTCTAGAAGTGGTTGATACAACCACTTTCAAATTTCCCAACTTTTCTTCCAATTAACAGAAAACACGTCCCTGAGATAGATTTGTGGTCTCAGAATGGTAATGGATGTACAATGTTGAAATAATTATGTTAATAATTGACCCCATTATTCTGTGAGTATCTTAATTTTAATTGAGAAATTATATAATGGATAGCTTTGAACTACAAATCCTGATGCTTATTATATAAAAGATAAGTTTTTAATTCAAATGAAAATTGGATATTAGTGGCACCATAAATTGCAAGCTTTACTCAGGGCAATAATGGCAGATGCACTGATTTAGCGAGTTTATATGTTGCCAATAGGGGTGGGAGAGGGAAAAAAAGGTCAGGCCTTCCGAGAAGTCTACCCAAGGCTGTACATAATATCAGTCAGTAATATGCCACAGTTTATGAATATCACTGAAAGTTACTTCGAAATAAGAAGCAGGAAAAAACAGTAAATGGCTGAGCAATTGCATATCAGCTTTAGTAAAAAGTAAAGGAAGAAGAAATAAAAAGATATGAGTGGGGCAATATTGGTTCACTCACAACCTCTAAATGCTTTTTTAAAAGCTGAAATTAATTTAATTTTTAAATTTTTAAATTTTAAAAAATATGCATTTTAATATATTTAGATAAACTAAGATGTTGAAGTCTTGCAATTTTATAGGTTTTATTTTGAAGCATTTGTTTAATCAGTGTCCTGCAAGCACTACTTCTGTTGCTGGTGAGGATATGAAAGAAGCTTCAACAAATGAATTATTATATGGAAATGAATAAAGTGAGCGTGTTAACTAATTAAACTAGGTACAACTGACTAAAAAAAGGAAAGTAATATTACTGTACAAGAACACTGACATTGTAGTAAAAAGAAAATACTGTTCTTACACAAGAACGGTAGTCTTGTAAATTAGGCTGGGTTTAAGTCTCTTTTAAAGCATTTCAACAGTAATATGCCAAACAATAGCTTAGAGTGTCCCTTTTATAATATGCGTTTCTTATTTCACAATAAGTATATAATCTATTCCTTATGCCTGTTTGAATATATGTGTCATTTTACAAAAATAAAATTATATCGTATAAACTATTTCATAACCTGCTATGTCAATTACTAATAGCTCAGGAATATATTCCCATGTCATTAAATTGTGTAACTTTATCATCATTGTAAATTTCTACATAGTATTTTATTGAATAGAAACCCACTAATTTGTTTAATCAAATTATTTTCAGGGTGTATCTGAAAGAGAAATATATAATCACAGCAGTTATTTTATAGTTTATATTCAGTTTCTTAAAAAATGCATTTAATGCTTTAAAGAAAATGATAATCAAGTATGAATAAGCTATTTTTTCTAAAAGATGTCTTATTACATTGAATAATCTAATCTCATCTGAAATGTAGATGAATAAAATTAAATACTGAAATTAAGAGTGAAATATTTATAAGACATTTTGGGATATAGGCACAATTTTCCCAGCTACAAATCAAACACTAAATAGGATATATGATATTTTTAGAACTTAGAAACTGAGTTTTATTTTAGATTAAATCCTCTTTTCAGAATTTTTTTTTAACTTTATGAAAGCATGCTCGCTTTCTAAATTATACAGCATACACAGACTTGGTTCTTTAAAGTTCAGATATATCTTTTTAGCCAATGTTTTCAGTTTTTAGAATTCTGTATGTTTGAAAAAAATAAATGAAAATTTGTTTAAAAAGTTTATATACTGTATTAAGTTAATACGTCCATACCACAGAATACTATGCAATAATATAAAGGAATACATACATACATACATAAATATGATTCCATTTTCAAGACATTCTAGAAGTGACAAAATTATAAAATGGAGAAGAGACTAGTGGTTGGACAAGAGTTAGGAGTGGAGTGAGGAAAGAGGTTGTGTGTGGCTATAAAGAGATCGAAAGAGGGATCCTTATTCTGATGGAATTGGTTCTGAATCTTAATTGTGGTGGTAGTCACAGGTATCTACACATGTGATAAATTACCTGGGACTATACATACACCCACACAAATGAGTGCATATACAGCTAGTGAAATTTGAGTAAACCCTGGATCAATGTCAGTTTCCTCACTTTGATATTGTACTATAGCTACACAGGATATTGTCATTGTAAGAAACTGAGTGACTTCTTGGTACATTTTTGCAACATTACATGAATCTATATTTCAAAATGAAAAGTTAATAAAGAAAATATCTTAAAACTGTTAAGGTGTTAGGGAAGTTTAATGTCAGGGCTTGGAGTAGTTTGAAAGAAGGGAGACTAAATCAAAAGAAAATGATATTGTTGTTTTGTTCTCGTTTTAAAGATGCTATGCCAATACCAGAAGAGCCTTAGTTAATACAAGGGATTTCCTAACTTTTGGTCCAACTTCAAACTATTTTTTATAATAATTGCCATATGCTCGCAATTAAAAAGTGCCTTATATATTCTGGACAAAGTTATCTTTGAAATTAGAATGTATCTATAAAAAATGTTTTATGTATTCCAGAGGAAAGCATATAAAATATTTAGTGTAGCATTCTTAACTCATTTAGTTCTTATAATTGCATCTCCACTTTAAGAAAAATAAAATGTATAGGGCCGGCCCGGTGGCGCACTGCTACAGTGCGCCGCTTGTGAGCGCAGCGGTGCTCCTGCCGAGGGTTCGGATCCCACATACAGACCGGTTCCTGCTCACTGGCTGAGCGAGGTGCGGGCGCAGCACCAAGGGTTGTGATCCCGTTGCCGGTCCCGGTCCGGTACAGGCGCGACACTGAGGGTTGCGATCCATTGCCGGACACGAAAAAAAAAAAAAAAAAAAAAAAAAAAAAAAAGAAAAAGAAAATGTATAGAAAACAAAACTTCCTGTGATAATTCGAAATAACAATAACTTGTAATACTTGCCATTTTCTTATCTCACTCTAGTTTCTCTATATTTCTGTGAGCTGGACAGAATGAGGATGTATTGTCTCAATTTTAGAAATTAGTACACTGTTAAAAGCTCATTGTTAATCAATGAGCTAGAAATTGAACCCATCTCTGATTTTTACAACCTTTTTCTACTAATGTATTACTGCTTAACTCAAGATTGTCATATTTTGTTTTACTTTGGTTTGTGAAATATAGAAAAGGCCACCAGAGCACTTCAGCTGGGGACCTTCTATGTATAAATTGTCCAATGTGTGAGTGTGAAGGAGTTCAGGATGAGACTCAGCCAAATTTCTTCCCAAAATCTACTCACAAACTAATTCAGTGACTTTGAGTGATTTTAGTTCTCTGAATTCAGCTTTGTTGTATATGAACTCTAGGGTATGTTTAAGCTTCTGTGCCGTTCTAAAACCCGGTCAAATCTATATCCCTTTCCTGCTATGCTGAGTTATTGTCCTCTTAAATGTTTTGGGATGGCTTATTCTAGAAAACTTCTCTAATTGATTATTTGCCACCAAGCTATACTAATTACTTTTGCTATATGTAGTATGAAATTACACCATACATACATGTAGTATGAAAGTACACCAGCTAGGAAACACTTTTATTTTAATTTTATCAGTAATTTCTTAAGGAAAAGGCATCTGCATATTTGGATGCCAATAACATAACAAAAGGTTCTATCAATTTTGTAGTGTACTTGAAATCTTTTCTCCATTAGATTTTATTAGGATTAAAAAAAGCCCACCTCTTTGTTAGGAAGTCATCACATTTATACATTTATTTTAAATGCTGATTAAATACACATCTACATTTTGGCCTTGGTGTGCCAAGACCTCTGCCTTTTTCCTGTTATTTAACTTGAGTTTGTGGTCATGTTTAAGACTCCACACCCCCGGGTATGCCTCAGGATGTATATTTATGATTCCAGGGTTTTAGATGTGATATTTATTGCTTTGGCTGTCTAATTTGAAAACACAGACTCAACCAATAGTTTTATTATTTTATTACATATGATTTTATGTTGTTTTATTAGACCTTAATTTCCTCTAGAAATATCTTTCCTTTTTTTCATTATTTTGTATATGTTGTTCAAAGTTGGGGACCACATCTGATTTGTCTTTATGCACATATCAGTCATCTAAAAAACTGGGTAGACAAAATAAACAATTATGGAAGGAATAAAAATTTAAATGTATTTGAAATCATATCCTTAAAACTTTTGGATGAACCATTTTGACATTTTCCAAAGATTGTGTTTCTTTCTAGGCAATTAAAAAATACAGGTTAAGAGACATTGCTTATATTTTCTCAATGAAATTTATAAATATTATGTTCCTATAAACTTTGGTAGTTAAATTAAATTTCAGAAGAAGTATTCTGTATCCTTTTAGCCTTCTAGAGAAGCATGCATGATGGACAGCAAAGGAAATTTTTTTTGAGCTTCTTACTCTCAAGATTACAAGGAATGTGGCCAAATCAAGCAATAATCCTTTAGTTTTTAAACTCTTTGAGACATTTGGAGATGAAAAGGTTGTAGGAAAATCTACTCATCTGCCAGGACTGAGTAATACACAAATTGTTCCTCTCTTTCTTGGGCCTGAACCAGCACCATCAGAGGACCCTGATGATGTAACTCAAAAAGAACACAATGAATTCATATTTGAAATCCTGAACATAGTATTTCTTCCAAGTACTTTTTAAGAAGTCCACATCCTTTAGAATTTAAATTCTTTGACAATTAACAAGCATTAGGAAGCCCTTCTTCAAATGCTGGCAAGAAAACTTAGGATTTAGATTTATTCACTGATTTGGTAAGGGAGTAGCCAAGTAAAAATGTCACTGTTAGTTGAGAGCAGCATAATATTTATAGAAAGAGATGGTATTATTATTTAAAATAATTTTCTTGATGAGAACAACATGAGCCATATTATTTGTTCTGTTTATTCATGTGGCCCGATCAAATAGAGAATAAGTCAGGTTTGATGGCAGATAGTTTCAATATATTTCACTAAGTTTATGAGTATTTTCATCAGTTGCACTAGTACTTCACAGATTTGTAAATCAGTGTTTAACTGCTGTCAATATTTGTGTGTGTACTAAGTTATTTTAACAGTCGAAACTATACAGAAGTGATGAAGTGATTTGTGTGGTAGAGCAGGTAATTAACTGAGGGAATAAATGTGTAGGTAATGGGACTTGTCAAAGCTCTTCTAGAGAGGAATGCGGATTGAGTAAAACTATTTTAAACCAAGGTAATCTGGAGTTTAAAATAGTGATCTTTTTTGATTATGTGGATAGACACATTCATAATAGTACAATAAAAGCTAGATCTTATAAGAAACAATTCAAATTTCAGTGATGTGATATAATAAATGTTTATTTCTGGCTCACAGTGTAATCAAATAAAGTTCAATGTCGGGGATGGAGGCTTTGCTCCATATAGTTATTCAAGGATGCAGACTCTTTCCATATGGTGGTCTGACCATCCCTTAAGGCCTTGAAGTCCTCCACTGCCTCCAGATCTTTTACATTCAGATGTTAAACTAGGCAGGAAAGAGAGCACTGACAAGGCATGCCTGCTCTTATGCATACTGGACTGGATGTATCACACATAATTTCCACTCTTATAATACTGGTAAAAAATGACAACATGGCCCTACTTAGAAAGATAATAGGGAAATGTAATCCAGTGGTGTTCCCAGGAAGATGAGAACTTCATGATCCCATAGTATTGTCTCTGCCCAACATTCAAAAAATGCAGTAGAAGTATAATAATAGTCATTCAAATCTAGGAACCAACCCCAGGAGATATAGCCCCAGAGTTCATGCTCTTAAATACCGTTTTATCTACCTCTCCTTGTGAACAAGAAGTTGTCAGTGATATAAAATGTATGCCATAAAGAGATGAAAGTAAGAGATCAGGTATGTTTAATTCAGATCTAACCATGTTGGGACTTATAAATTCTAAGAGATTTCTGGACAAAGCAACTCCTCCATGGATGAACGACTTGGTGAGGCCACCCTCCTTCTCCTAGTCCCTCCCACCCCCCCGCTTTGTCACACCCTTTGACTTGCTCTGAAACCTATCACACATGTTCAGTCTCCTCCAAGGCCACACTACCTGGACAGGCTTAAGATAAACATGAGGTGTAGTAGCATGTGATAAAGAGGAGAGAGAACTTCACAGAGCTAAAGAGCAAGGCTTCTAGGACCAGACTGCTTTGATACAAATCCCACCTCTGCAACTTCCTAGCTGTGACACCTTGGCCAATTATTTAAATTCTGCATGCCTCAGTTCCATAATTTGTAAAATGTAGTTAATATGTGTACCTACATCATAGGGTCATTAGGGAGATTATTTTATACAATTATTAGGCATATTGTAAATGGTATATAAGTATTTGTTAAGTTAACAAAGAGAGAGAGACACTACTCTGGAGGTCTAAATGACAGGAGAGTTTCCAAGGTCTTGAATTTTGAAGTATGTTTCTGACTTAAATAAAAATCATCATGTTGATAGTGAAGTATGTTTTTCTTAAATTTCTTCTTAGTGATATTATTTTCCAAAGGTAGGTTACTGGAATAACCTATAATTCAGCTCAAAGGCCTAGATACATTTGATTTTCCACCTGTTTTATTCTTTTTTTAAATCTTTCATAAGATAATACTTTTTCTGTAAATATTTTTACATGTTAGAAGACATTTTAATCAAAGTAAATTGATATTAGATAATAAGTACTTTTCCCAAAGATTAAAAGAGTAGACAAGGAAATGTAGATTCTTGGTCCTCATTCCCAACCTGAAAGTGACTGTCTCTATATGTAGCATCTTTAAGATTATTATATGAGGAATGAGCAATCTAGTGATCCAGGTATATTATTTCATACATATATACCTTCACTTGTAAATACCTTCAAGAAAGCGATGCAGGTGGGAGTAAAATTATATTCAAGTTTTTAACATTTGCTTGATAATGAATTAAGGTATCTGTGTGGAATATCAGCTAAAGCATATTTGTAAAATAATTACTTCCCCAAGAAACTTTCTGTCCAACTTTAAAGATTCATTTTTATATCCCAGTTACAAAACATGTACATAGAAACAAATTCAATGTGTGTGCTAACGCAAATTTTATTACATTAGTGCAAATGTACTTGCTATAATTTCAAGCTAAAGATTTCTGTTCTGTTCAAATAGCATTTACTGAAGCACAGCCGGCGACTGCTGACAACTCTCCACCAGAACATTTCTGATGGAAACCATGGCATGGAAAGTCTGTAAATTCAAACCCGTCTTTAATCTAAATCTTCCATATCAATTTCTTAAAAAAAACAACATTTCTCATCCTTGGTGTAATTGACCAATGTTGGGCCAAATGATTCCTTATTGTGGGGCTATCTTGTATATTAAAGCATCTTCAGCGGCATCTCCGATCTTTACACACAAGATACCAATAGTATTAAGTTGTAACAAACAAAGATGCTTCCAGGTGTTGCTGAATATCCCACTGGTGGTCAGAATTACCCTCAGGTTGAAAACAATGCCTAAAAATATTGGAGCAGTAATTTAAAAAATCCCAAATTTTTTCATATATTTAATTTTTCAAAATACGCTTAAAGGATATTAATCTTTTTTATCAAATTAAGTTTGTGATTCTTTGATAAATAAAAATTATGTCTTACTCAAACAGAGCTTGGATTTTTTAAAAACATCAAGAACATCCCCCAAAATCTTCAACACTCAGAAACAGCTGTTTCTTTGGCAGGACAAGATTTCAGGTTTTGCTGATTTTTATTACAGTTGTTGGTAACAAATTGACAGCTGCTAAATATGAACCCAGTGGTATAATAAACCTTTGAAATTAGCTTGCAAAATTCAGTTGCCAATTTTTATTCTATTGTGTGATTTAAGGAACAGATGCTTCTGACAAATTTTCAGTGTTGTCCTAACAGAAAAAATAAATAATAGCTTTATTCCCTGTCTTTTTCTTCCTGCTCACATCTAATATCACCTTTCAGGAAATTCTTAGCTGAAGTACCTTCTAAAATTGGTTGAAACATAAGTCACAGCTTATTTCTAATGATGTGAGTCCTTAATGTCTACACTTAATTTTAGATTTCAACTCAGTAACATTGTCTTTATGGTATGTACATATTGTTAGAACCATATTTTAATGTCTTTTGTTATAAACAATCATAATAAAATCATTTAGATGTTTTAACCTCTAATGCTCTTGTATAGGGTCTAATTAATGTATTTCTTTTACTGAATTTTACTCCACAATGAATAATGTGGTAGTAGCATTCCGAGGATCTACTCTCAAAACCACTCAATACCTATAAAATGTAAAATATTTGAGTTTTTATTTGGAAGAACTTTCTTTGTATACCTGTTGTTTAGATATAATAATAATATAATAAATAAGCTGTGACTTATGTCTTTATGATATCTCTCTGTGAAAATATTCATGTTTGTAAATTTCCAGTATAACGGAGAAGGAATGGTAACATTCAGCCAGAAGAACGGATGAGGCTTCGAGAGGATGAGGCCACTCAAAAAAGAAACAAAACAAATCCAGTAGCAATGTATGCCAATACAAATACAAATCCATCTGGAAAAGTCTGGATTTATGGATCCATTGAATAGAGTAAAACTTACAGTATCTAGTAAAAGTTAGATTCACTAGTAAAGATCTCTAGATTCTCTAGTAAAACTTAGAGAATCCCAACATACCGGGAGCAGTGGGTTATAAGAGAGAGAAAGTGGTTAATTTAAGGAGAAATATGAGAAGAAAAATGGAACCAAAGCATCCAAAATGTGGGAGCCAATCAGCTTTATCATCACACATAGCCACTAATCTAATATTTTAAAATTTATTCTTGTCCCATAAATGATATAATTTTTGATCTAGAAGATCAAGAAAACATGCAAACCTTATAAAACACAACTTTAAAGCACATTTTTCTTTTTGCTTTTTCTTTCCCTACAGCTCCCAAAAAAAGGTATGGAAAATGTGGCTTTTTAAACTATAAAAATTAATAACACATTCCTACGATTATGCTTTTAAAAACTTTAAAAAATGATCTTCATCAGAGTTATCAAATCAGACCTGTCCTTGTAGTTATAAAGAAAAATCACATAATGATATTCATTTTTCAAGATAACCTGATGGAGTTATCAGGTTCATGGGGTGGTCATTACTAGAACTGTGGACTGAAGAAAATAGGGTAGAAGATACACTGATAAATTAACCTTACTGAGCAGTTTTTCTTATCCATTGACCTTCTTCAAGTAAAGAAAGGAGTAAAACTCTCAGTAGAGTAATGTCAGAGAATAATTATTTATGTATCAGTGTGAGAAGATTTAAAAAAAAAGTTTAGTCCTTGGCTATGAATAGCCAGAATTTATCTGATCTCGCTTTCTTTTATCAGAAAGGCAAGGCTTTGAATTACTTTCCCAATGAGACAAAGAAGATCCAGAGAAGATAACTGATTTGTCCACATAATGAGGTTAATATAAAGCTGATTGAAGAGTCAGCAACCAGAACCCTTGCATCCTAAGATAAGGCACCCTCTACTTAAAAACAGCTGATCTGCTATCCATGGTTCTGAACCTATTGAAAGACTGTGTTCATATATTCTGCAAGAATTTACTGTGCACCTATTGTATTCCAGGCAAGGATCAAGGGACAAAAAGATAAATAAGACATAGTTTTTCCCTCTAAGGAACTTAAAGCCTATGTCTCAACATTTGATTTGTCAGTTGTTGCAATTCAGAGCATTTTTCTTTTCAAATAAATCTTAAATTACTCCATGCTTTAAAGATACTTATGTCTTTTCTTTCTATCATTTCATATATATCCTCATGCATTTTGGTCATGTACATGTAGAAAGAAAAGAAATTTTTAAAACTACTCAGCTCTAGAAGACAAAACAATTACAATTCCTTGAAGTTGATATGACAAGCGAACAGATATGAGGTTGTTGGGAGGGAGGGGGAGAGGGAGGGGGGAAGGAGGTTTCAGTAATGGGCCACAGTAATCAACCACATTGTATATTGACAAAATAAAATAAAATTAAAAATAAATAAATAAATAAATTAAATAAAACTACTCAGCTCTGTTAAATTATTGTGAGTACCTTAAAGCTCTTTTCATTGTTAAATAAAAATGTTTTTTAAAAATAATTTATTTTAAAATGCTAAAATACTCTTTAAAGAAAAATTGGGAAACATAAAAGAAAGCCCCTAATGAGTTCACCACAGAAACACAAATATTACAAATAAAGCTGTTTCTAACATCTGTGAGCAAAAACTTTCTCCTCATTTAAGATAATTACTTTAGGACAACTTCTTCCATGTGAATACATTTTCTGGGTCAACAATAAGATTTTTAAAAGGGGGTGTCTTAGTCCATTTGAACTGCTGCAACAGAATACCTGAGACAGTAGTTTATAATGAACAGAAATTTTTTTCTCACAGTTCTGGAATCTGGGAAGTGAGACTCTTCCTCACATGGCAGAAGAGCAAAAGAGAGTGAACACACTCTTGCAAGCCCTTTTCATAGTACTGTTCATTAATTCATGAGGGTGGAGCCCTCGTGACCTAAACACGTCCCATTAGGACCCACCCCCCAGCACTGTTGTGCTGGAGACTAAGTTTCCAACACATAATTTTCGGGGGACACATTCAGATTACAGTGGGGAATTATACACATTTATAGGAACTCCAGCAAGGTGTGGGAGTTCTTTTTCAAAGACCCTCACTAAAATTGGCTATTATCATTAAAAATAAAAATTGAACTTAATAATAATTGCTTGAAAATAAAAATTTTAAAAAAATGTTTATTGCTCACAAATAATGGGATATGGTACTGAATTAAAGAATCGTGGTATGAGAAAGCAAACTGGCTGTTTGTAGGCAGTATAGGAAAGCGGAAGGAGGAGCCATAGGCAGGTTGGATCTGCCCGCGTGTCTACCTCTAAGTTAAGCACCTCTAAGCAGCTGCTGCTTTTTATTTTTCACTCTCCACGCCCTATTTTCCTGAAGTGCTCTTGTGGAAATGGTAAAGAGTGCTCTAATACGTAGTGTGAAAAAGGGGCAACCATTTAAACATCTAATTTATTTATAATTTAGGGACTGCTATTACTGGGCTCATAGATTGGTAGTGTGTTATAATGAGGTACTTTAAAAGCTTTACTGAAATCATAAAAGCTCCTGTTCTCCTGATTAATACTTTTGTGCATGTTACCATAGAATCAATATCACTTTCAGAAAATAGCAGCTAACCTTAGAGGTGGGAGGGGAAATAAATGATATCCCAAGTTCAGTAGGGCTAATTTGCTTATTTGCATGTGATATTCATAAAATCATGCCCGTTATTGATGAAAAACTCACCTTGGGGCATAAGGATAAAAGAAAAACAGGTAATTAAAATTAATGAAACAAAAGCAGTAATTATGCACACAGTTGATCAACAGATCACTTCAGGTGGTCCCAGAATTTATTTATCTTGTTTCTCCGTGGCTAACATGCTGATGTGGCTGGACAGGTTAGGGATGTTTACCTACTGACATGTACTGCCTTCTGCCTGGGACATGTGCTGGTATCTAGAAGAGTTCCATCTTTTTGTGAAGAGAACTGCTTAATATTATTGGAGTATTTTATGAGGTGTTTCCTATTTATTCCTAAAATAGGTGTTTCCTATTTATCCTAAATGACTTTTACAGTAAGGCTAACGATTAGATGGGTTACTCTGAACCGAGATGCCTAGAAATGCAGTCTTCAGTATTTTGTGTGCTTTGATTGTGAGCATAAAATGTTCTCAAGCATTATTCTTTATTTCTCTTTACAAAGAGTACTTTCTCTGAAATGGAAGACAGGGAGTAACTCATACATGACTTCTTTCTAGGATCATTCATTATCCCAAAAACGACTGCCTGATTTCAGCTACTGCTGTTACTTCTGTTTTCTGCAGCTACAAGCTAACATGTTTCTCAAAGCTCTTTTCATTGGACACCCCTGATGTAAAGCATAACTAAATCTTGTAATAATAGTTCATGGCATATATTATATAGCAGGGGTGTGGTGATAGTTAACAGGAGATGTTTTACTTCTATAGAAATCCACTGATAGCTTTCTTATCTTTTATCCTACTTTTAGCTAGTGAGCCAGAAAAAGTGTTTATTTTTCCTATGAGCCATTTGTAATCCAAATTTCACAGTAAACTTATGATGTACTCCCTTTGAACACTGTTTAGTGTCGTAAATCTCTGAAAGAGAGATTAGAATGTTTTTTCCATCCCTCTGTGCCTTTTGTTTTGTGAGCAACGTGTCTCAAATTATATGCAGTATTGTAGAACAAAAGTACCATGAAAAATTTGGCAAGAATCGCCTTTTAATGAAGATGGCATTTGTCACGGACCATCCTCTCTACAGCCTGTGAGATACCAAGGACAACTTCTAAGCCTACCCAAATTTAAACTTATCGCAAGCAGAACATCAGATAGGCCAGATTGGGCAGACTGTTGAAGAGATTCTCTCCTGCAGTGCCATCCAGCCAATCTGTTGCTGGCATCGCTGAAGGTAGCAGCCAAGCTGGCCAAGTTGTTCTCAGAATTGCAGCTCAAATTGAGTTTTGAAAGTAGCTTACCTTATTTAATTTTTCTTCAAACTCAGAATGTTCCTCTGCTCTCCTCATCTGAAACACATTGAGAATCAGAGGTTATTTAAGTTGAAGAGAGTAGATATATCTTCTAGTCAATCCCCAAATTTTACATGTGGAACAGTTGTGACTGAAAGAGATTATGAGATTTTTCTAAACCCAAAATGGGCCTAGAACTCAAATCAATGATGTCTCACTTGAGGCTTGCAGTCTCTTTCTCTGTTTCATGCTGCCTCATTCTCTTCCTTCGTTTGTTCCATTTATTCAGTGTTGCAGGATATGCGTGGGTGAGAGAGAGAGAGAGAGAGAGAGAGAGAGAGAGAGAGGAGAGAGAGAGAGAGAGAGAGAGAGAGATTCTTATTATTTTAAGTTGAAGGTCATTATATTTCCAGGCCCTTATAAGCCATCCTTACAGGATACCTATGTAACATAATTCTACATGTTCAGTGGAGTTTTGGTCTAGACAGAGGTTTTCAGTCAGGGATGATTATGCTCCCTAAAGGGTATACATCCCTTTAGATTATACATCTAAAGGGTAGAGGCCCAGTATGCTGCTAAACAACCTAAAATTCACGGGACAGCTCCCCAAAACAGAGAATTATCTAGCCGAAAATGTCAACAGTCAACAGTTTGAGAAACCTTGTTCAAAAACACTGAGCTGTTTAGAATCTTTCCAAATTGCCTAATGGGTTGTTTACTTGTAAATTTTGAATTCTCTAGACCAAAAAAGCATTTGATCTATAAAATCTGATTCAGAGCTGGAACATATATAAAACCATAATGTGTTTGGCACAAAAATATATGTCAAAGTGTCTTTTTTTTTTATTTGTGCGATAGGAAAAGGACGTCTTTTTATCTTTTATTCATGGCCTGAGGAAGTAGTGATGATTCTAGAAATCACAGCTTTTCCTTCCTAATGAACAGAAGGAGAGACTCTGTTCTAAGCACCTCACACAGGGCTTGGTGGGCTTGGGATTCAGGATACACTTACTGACTGCCTCCTAGCTTGACAACATTCACAAACTGCTTCTCCTCAAAAAGACATGAAGGATGGCCTTTCTCCAGGAGGAAGAAAATGTACAGAATTATTTGAAGCCCATAATATGTGAAGAAAATCAGATTTAAAGTGTAGGGAAGCTGAGAAAGGGCACCTTGTCAATGGAAAGATTTGTGTGTTTACTGATTTTTTTTTTTCTCTGCTCCTTAGTAATGTGTAAATTGTGAGTTGAGTGCTACCTGGCCTGGTTCTCTGATATATAAAATTAAGCCATTTTTCTTTGTTATAAGTGAAGATATAGGTAGATAGAAAAAATAGACATATACACATATATATATACACATGCATATGTATATATGTGTGTCTATATATTTATATGAGTCTGTCATATTCTTTCCATATATATTCTTTAATTTATAATGACATGAAATAAAAGTGGCAAGTCTTAATGCTTGAATTAAAATTGCCAATCAAATGAGATTTTAAAAAACAGCCTATTCATGAAATGTCCCATCCAGCTACAAGTAATTAACAGGTTTGAGAGACAAAGGGAATATGATATGTCAAAAGATGAGGAAAACCAGATCCTCTTTACATGAATATAATCTGTCAGAACTGGTTAGCTTTTAAATGCGTCTCTGTGGTAATGACCCTGTGGTTTGTGCAGATTTAACAGTTGTTACCCATGCTTTCTCTATCACTGTAGAGCCAGGAAGCAATGTGCTCTTGATTTGTGTGGCCATGTTATCTTATTTCAGGAGGGGTTCTCATCAGAATGGCAGGTTGGATGACCTTGCTTTGGATTTTGTTCTTTGGCCATTGAGAAGAAGTTTAACAGAGAGGAGCCTGTGTCAGGAAGCCCACACCTAGATGCTAGCACTGGCTCTACCATCCACTATTATGTGGCTCAGCAAGTCAATGATCTCTGAGCTTCAAGTTCATGAAGTATAATATGAAGATAATAATCCATGGACTACCCACATTATAGGCTTGTTGAGAAGTCCATGTTGGATTGTATATCTGAAATTGTGGGAAAACAATAGTATGCAATACTTGAAGTATGTAAAACATTACCATTTTAATGGGTATTATTATGATTTTAAAAATCATTATGATTTTAATGACTACTAGACTGGTTCTATTGCTCTTCTGTTTTTTTTTTTTCCTTTTTGTCTTTTTTCGTGTCCGGCAACGGATCGCAACCCTCAGTGTTGCGCCCGTACCGGACCGGGACCGGCAATGGGATCGCACCGCACCTCGCTCAGCCAGTGAGCGGGAACCAGTCTGTATGTGGGATCCGAACCCTCGGCGGGAGTGCCGCCGCGCTCCCAAGCGGCGCACTGTAGCCGTGCGCCACCGGGCCGGCCCTGGTTTTTTAATATTTGGGCATTTTTCCTCTTGAACTAAATTGGATAATTACAACAGCAAATATTTGTCATGTGCTTACAGAATACTACAATTTTTTTTTCTAAGAGCTTGAAATACAAGTATATTAACTTAGTCCTCCCAACAACACTATAAAGTAGGCAATACTATCATCTATTTTATAGAGATGTTAAGAAGATAATTAAATGAAGCACAGTTGATAAGTGATAGAGCTAAGATTTAAAACAAGACCCTTGTTCTTTTTTTTTTTTTTTTTTTTTTTTTTTTTTGTCTTTTTCGTGACCGGTAAGGGGATCGCAACCTTTGGTGTGGTGTCGCCTGCACTACGCTCAGCCAGTGAGTGCACCGGCCAATCCTATATAGGATCCGAACCTGCGACGGGAGCTTCGCTGCACTCCCAGCGCTGCACCCTCCCCAGTGCACCACGGGGCCGGCCCAAGACCCTTATTCTTAATTGCTATGCCATGTATATAGTGGCTGATTGAATCAATATCTAAAGTACAGCCTCCACCCACATCCTTACTTGGTTTTTTAATAGCAACTCTTGAAGTATATCTGTATTAGTAATAGTAATAATAATAATAAACTTGGTGAATAAGATACAAATGCTTTACCTGGATTTTTTATGTTTTACAGTAAAACTTGTGGGAAGTAATGTTATTATTATTGTCCATATTTTGAATTGAGGGAACTGAAGCTCAAAGAGGTGAAATAACTAGACCAGACTCACACAGCAGTCAATGGCTGCACTGGGTCTGATAGACTGTCTGGTCAGAACATTTATCCCTAATCTTACATTATGTTATCTCTTTTTGTCTTTCATTTTTAATAACTTGTCACATTTCTTCTACTTGTATAACACTGGACAGGTTTTCTGAAGTGATGAAGTAGTATCCTTACCATAAGGCCAATTTAGGGAATAGCTCTACCTTATGTATGCATTGTCGATATAAATCAATTGTGTTTTTTATTTATTTTTGTGGGGAAGGGAATTGATATATTCTTTTAGGGATAGCTTGTGGTAGTATCCATCATCTGAAGAAAGACACTCAATGCATATGCACGTTAATCTGACAGATGGTCAGAGTTTGGAACCTAGGTCTTATATTGCATTGCCCATAATAAATAAACCATATTGGAAGGTTTGAGTGCACAGAGGGAACACAGAGATTTGATTTAGGACTACTTGCTATATGGGCTTTTTTTTTTTTTTTTTTACAATTAATTTAAGATATCGACTGAATTTTAAAAGTCATGCCCTTCATAAAATGGCCTAGGGATGTGTATATGAAAATTAAAACATTAATGGAAACACATGAAATATAAAGCAGCAGCAGTATGAAACACACAGCAGGAAAGTCCTTAGGGGTATGCTAACATAAAAATGGATTCGTTATGCATGTGGGTGTGCACTACCTCCTAATAATTTAAAGTAATTTGCATGCCAAATGATTGTCACAAGTATACTCATTATGTCATTGGTTCGGAATTTTAAACTGGGTCTTTGTGGACCGAATGAAGGTCATTGCCTTGTTCCAAAACCAGTTTTGGCTCTTGTATTCAATCTACAAAGGCCAGGTAGGAATCTTAGCTATCATTAGTGTCCTCGTTTACTCTGCTGATTAAATAAAAAAGCTAACCTTTGTCATTCCAGTTACGCATTATCATGGAGAAGGCCTAGGATATTTTGAACTGGGAGTAATGATAGTCAATAGGATCAAAAACTTTCTATCATCAGACTTTTAAAATTTGTTTTCTATTGAAAGTGACTTTTCCATTGTGTGTATTTATTTGTTTATAGCCCATTTTGTCTGAAACGGGTTTCAGATGGCTTCTGATGCATCATTGCTTCTGAATTTCATAATCAATGCTTTCAGGGTAGTGATGCATACCAGGTCTGGGAAGGAGGTAAGTAATTTCATCAGGATCAAAGGCAAAAATGAATGAGTTGTAGGGAAAGTGAGTTTTCTGAAAGCCACATGTCAACAGGTAGCTCTGCTTCTCCAGAATTGTCGATCTTAGTGGCTTTGTTTCTACATTTTTTTTTTTTTCTGGAAGTGGAAAGGTGGGGACATATAAGGAAGCAAGTGTAAATATTTCAGTTCTAGAACCTGGCTAATCTCCATCTTCCACTGACTGAGTTAAGGACTCTTGCCCTGCCCCAGATTCTAAGAAGAAAATCAGCTCAGAGAGTCCTTCAAAAACCTCCCTGTATCTTTGTTAGATTCAATTCATTTATTTATACATTATTTCCTTTGCTTCTGCTTTTATTTTCCTAATTAAAATCAGTGCTAAGAAAATAGGGAGCAGACTATGAGAATAGTGAAAATTCAAATATACTAGAATATTTTAAAATTAAGGAATCATAATAACCCCATACCACCAAAAATAGTGTAAATAATTACTCAAATCAGTTCGTAGCACTTTAGAAGGCATTATTGCCTTGTGTATAATAAGCTCATTATCTTCTGCTCATCGAAAAGTTCTTTATGGAAGCTATAGGAGCACTCTCATATTCTTTCACTGAGAAATAGTTACTGAGGTCTTATCTGTAAGTTGCATAGACACGTGTGTAAAAGTGAACTGAGCAGAAATAGTCATGGCTATTCATCTGTTTATAATACATTTTTATAGGCTCCTTTTAAGAGCAATCCTGTGCACATTTGACTTTTTATTCTCATGCAACTAAATTCATTTTCAGATGTCAGTGGCCAGGAAGATAAGTCTAGAGCTTAAGGGGGCATCGGTGGTTATCTTACTTGTTTCCTTTTCTTTAGGCAGGTATGTCAATAATCCTACCAAGGTAACTGGCTGTTTATCATACTTTTAAAGATATCCAAGAACCAGGGAGGGGTGGGGGGTGCACTATGATCATTCCTTTAACATTTGTCTAATACAGAATTGTCCCTTTAGTGGAGACTCTAAGTTATTAAATTTATTCTTTATAGTATTTAACTAAACTTGATTTCGCCTCTCCTGTCCTCTTTTGTCTGAGCTTGGCAAGTTATTCAAAATCATCCTTAGACAGCTAATGAGGGCCATCAAAGTGACCCAGTTGAAGGCATAGTCTAACCTGTGTCTCCAATGATCAAAATCTTTTAATAATCACACATATATTTATAACACCTATAGCCACATTATTCAACTGTGAGTTATAACCTGTTAACAGGACCTAAAAATGTACTTAGAGAGACCTGCTAATTTCCTAAACAAACTAGAATGAATATAAAATAGAATAGAAAATATGAATATTTTAATAGTAAAATTAGTTATGTATTTCTTGAAAATTTTTATTCAATTTAAAAACATTTATGCAAGGGTACTTCAAAAATTGGTGAAAAAATAGAATTGAAAGATAATACCAAACTTTCCATGAACCTTTAGAAGTACACCTGTATATACACACATGACAGTACTTTAAAAAGTTCATGGAAAAGTAGAATTAAAAGGTAATAGGAAACTTTCTGTGAACTTTTTGAAGAACCCTTGTGTGCGTCTGTATGAAATATATACATATAAATGTAGTTACCATGTAAAATATATTTTTATGGGTCATGCTCAAAAACATTTGAGAGTTTCTGACCTATAGAACAAAGTCTAAGTGCTCAGTATGATACTAAGACTGCCATAATCCACTCCCAGTTTACCTCTCCAATGCCACTTCTCTGATTTAGATACTATCTCTTAAGCATACCGAACTGCCCAATATGTGACGTGAAGGTTGTTTTTTGTTTTTGTGTTTGTTTCCTTGCTTTAACCTCTTTGATTTTACTTATGCTATCCCCCGCTGCAATGAATTCTATTCCCTCTTCTCCATCCACCTCATCCATATAATTTCTATTTAACATATTTACTCAACTCAGATGTAAACTTCCCTGAATTTCCCTTTTTCCAGAAGGGAAATGTACCCATTTCTTGCTCTCCTGAGCATCTTTTCACAACAACTACAATATAATACAGTGAGTAAGAGAGTAGGCACCTTGGGGCCAAATTGCTTATGTTTGAATATTGTCTCTTCTGCTTTCTATGTGACTTTCAGAAAGTTATTTAAGTTTCATGTTTCTCAGATTCCTAACTTGTAAAATTACAGGTAAAAAATAATAACAGCAACACCA
The DNA here is from genome assembly GCF_000696425.1 of Galeopterus variegatus. Lineage (NCBI taxonomy): Eukaryota > Metazoa > Chordata > Mammalia > Dermoptera > Cynocephalidae > Galeopterus > Galeopterus variegatus. The sequence goes on from NW_007726236.1 coordinate 721,782, forward strand.
CAGAATGGTTAACTATATGTTAATGTATGTTAGGTGCACAGCCCAGAGGCTTGCTCAATATGTGCTATTATTATAATATAGTCATACATTTTCTTCTGCCGCTAATAGACATTCTCTGTTTGAAAAAACTCATATTCCATTTGAAGATGCCTCTGGCAAACAATATGAATTCACTCAATATAAATCCACTCTTATTTGAATGCCTTAAATTTTCTGAAAGAGTGAACTGTTGTTTTGGGGGGTGTAAAGGAAAGGGTATAGCATTCTTCTTAAAAGAAGAATAAGGAAGTTGAAAAGAGGGAGAAAATCACCATTAGCTGCCTTGAAATCAAGCAAGAGTCTTGGATAATTCTGGCTGTTGAAGAAGTACCAGCAGGTTTTCTTCTGGGACTGTGTTTACCTAAATCCTGGACTTGTCAACCACCCAGTCCAGAGGCACTTTGTAAAATGTGGGTTTGGCCTCCCACCTTCCAATTTCTATTATGTATCAGTCAACCTGTCAGCAAAAAAACCTTATTTAGGCTCCAGAATCAGAAGATCCCTGCAACCTTAAAATTTTTCCAGTCGATTCATCATGAATATGTATATGAGGATAAAAACAAAAGAAAATGTAAGATGAAAAAAATAAAACTCCATTAATTTTGTTTCCTCTCCAGTAAATGTACTTTCTAATAGCTTCCCTCGCTTGTTTCCACTTCTCTCTCTCTATTGATGCAATCTTAAATGAACCATGATTTTTTTCCCCGTAAAAAGGCCAAATTGTGTTGCTACCCATGTTTGAGACAAGATAAAGTATAAGTTACCTTCAGTTGGGTATAATTACAGCTTGGGGGCATTAATTCTCTGCAACTCTATAGAGGGTAGGTAAACGATTACTAAATTTGCTACTGTGCCAATTGAGTTTGGTTTAAAAGTTATAACTATTAATATTCCAGTTTCCAGGATTGGTGATGCATGTATGTAACGTTTGCCATGTTCCTCTCATCCCATCATGAACATTCCTGGACGCCTTCCTACCATCACTAGACTGTTTGTACATGATGCTGAGGCAGAGGCACATCCTTATTAAAAGGAAGATTCAATTTGCATTCAAGGAAGACACGGCTTTGTTGCAATCAAATAAATTGAAAAAACCTTTAGAAAAATGAGAATATTGAAATAAAAGCAGTGTTTTGTAGCATTTCATTTCAGAGCAAATACTCATGGATTTTTGTACTCGAGAGATCTCTAGAATCCAGTCCTTCTGGTGGAGAAGATAAACTGGACTCATCCTTGCCCTTTCCTAGAAGTGAATCAGGTATATAATACTAAGCCATGGCTTGGATGCAGATGTGCCCCAACCAGTCAATAAATAGAGGTTACCTATCTGGCTGTGAATTACCTGGGGAGCTTTAAAACAATCAAACACCCAAACTGCACTCCAGATCAATTAACTCAGAAATTTTAAGGAGTGGAACCCAGGCATCAGAATTTGTTAAAGGTCTCATTAATTGAAGCATACAGTCCAGTTTAAGAACCATTATTCTAAAAAAAATACTCAGAAGATAAGGGTTGTAAATCCAGTGATTTATAAATTAGGTTTGTTTTATGATACTTTTTTTCTTTATGAATTAGGGAACAATGGATAATCAGAAGTTCTTTCCTAGGAAAAGACATATTTTAATTCCCATTGGTATTTCACCTTGTACTGGCTGCCAATAGCATCAGATGCCATGTTATGCCTGTACTTTAAAAAATATTCTAATATCAAAACATGTGTTGTAAAACTAACAGGCATGGATGGAAGCTGAACAAGATGAAATGTCCTTTACTTTTTGCCTTCATGCTAAAAGAGAGTATTTTCTCCAAGCAAGGATAATTAAGTCCCTAAGAGAGTGTTCTGTTCTTTGGTAGTACTCCCTAGAGATATACTAAAGTAAGAGGGATGCTCTTTTTGGCAGGGAATGATGAGATATTATAATGCATGGGGAGAGAAACAGGGGAGCAGATTTCGTCATCTCCACAGCTTTACTTTTGTTCATCATCAACATTCTTTTGCTTTAGTCTCAGTGTTGAGACTCAGTGCAAGTTCTGCCTTTCTCATGAAGCCATTCCAAACTACTGATTCACTCCTTCTTTTAACTGTTCTGGGACTTCACTCCTTAACATAAAAATTATCATTTTGTTGTCAGTAATCTGCAGGTCATCAGCCTGTGAGTAAACTATGAAAGTTAATGACCAAATTGTATTAGTGCTGAGCATCCATCCTACTTGACAGCAGCTTTTACAAAATTTCACTGCACTTCTCCCAACAAATATTTTCAGCATCACCAGGGGTGATTATGCTGCTGGTATCTGCCAATAAACCTGGTTGTGCTTAGTGTCTGAGATTTTTTTTTTTTTTTTTTCCTAACAATCAAGAATTCAAAATTCCTAAGGGGAATTTTCAACCCAGACCTCATGTGAAATGTTTCCGATATTATATATCAGTTGCTTCACACATATTCAATCGATGGCATTCATTTAATAAATTGTATTTATTGCAGCATCTGTATTGGTTTTCTACTGATGCAAAATAGACCACTACAAAGTGAACAACCTAAAACAACACCCGTATTTTTTAGCTCACATTTCTGTAGGTTCGAAGTCTGGGTCTGCTCAACTTGCTTCTTTGCTTAGGGTCTCACAAGGCTAATACTAAAGTGTCAGTTGGACTGGTCTTTTATCTTGAAGATCTGAAGATGAAACTGCTTCTAAGCTCCTTCAAATTATTAGCAATATGTAGTTCTGTGAGGCTGCAGGACTGTGGTCCCAGTTTCCTTGCTGGTTGTCACCTAGGGGTTTTTCTTAGCAGCTCTCATGTATCCTTGCACACGATGAAACCAGCAACAGCATGTTGAATTCTCCTCATGCTTTGGATCTCTCTGACTTCCTTTTCTTCTCAGTTCCAAAGCTACTCCCATGTTTTTGGTATTTGTTATGGTGGCACCCCACTTCTGGTACCAAAACCTGTATTAGTATTCTATTGCTGCAGAAGAGAGCACCACAAATGCAGTGATTTAAAACAACACCCATTTATTATCTCACAGTTCTGTAGGTCAAAAGTCCAGGCAAGTTTAAGTGGGTTCTCTGCTCAGAGCCTCACAAGGCTGAGCTTAAAGTATCAGCTGTGCTGAACTCTTATCTGAAGGATCTGGAGAAAAATCCTTTTCCAAATTCATTCATGTTGTCAGCAGAAAACTGTTCTTTGAGGCTGTAGTTCTGAGGTCCTTGTTTCCCTACTGGCTGTCAGCAGGGAGCTGCTCTTTCCTTCTAGAAGGTATCCCACATTCCTTTTCATGTGGCCCCCTTCATCTTCAAAGCAGCAGTGTTACAGTGGGCCCCTCTACTGTGTCACATCTTTCTGACTTTTACTTATGCCACCATCTGGAGAAAAATTTGTTTGGGGGCCCATGTGGTTAGATTATGCCCAACCAGTTAATCTTCCTTTTGCCAAATATATATGTATATATATACACACACACACACATACACACACATATACAGATTCCATCCACACTCAAAGGGGAGAGAATTATACAAAGACAAAGGTCTTTGCAGGACATTCTTAGATTCTGCTGCCTATAGCCTCTCTAGGGAATATATGAGAGTATCAAAAACTTCATGGCAAATAGAATTAAAAGATAATACAAATATTTCTATGACCTTTTTAAAGGCCCCTTGTACAATACATAAAGTTGTGCAAGACTCTAGTTGACCAAAGAATGCCTATAATATGGTCAGATGATATGGGCAAGGTGTGAAGATGGATGTAATATGTGGGTTAAGTAATAATAGTGTTTACATAATGTAATTAGTTGAAACCATATCTAAAAGAATTGTCCAATTTTTTCTTTATAAAAGCCCTGTGAGACTCTCATTTTGCAAAGGAGGAAACTAAGGCTAGGAGATCTTAAGTGAATTGACAATGATCTCAGAAATAGTGTCAGAACTTGACCCAGATACATCTGATTTCAAAGTATGTAAACACTACATGTTGTTATTCCTGGTACTTTCTATAAGCAATTTATGGCCCTCACTCTCCCATGAAGATCCCCTAATTTGACTGTTATCTAGATCACCCTATAGTTTTCCAGTCTTTTGCTACGTACTCCTCCACAAAAAGCCCAGTTAGCCACTGAGGTCTTCTTCAACAACCTTGGGAGGATGTGAGGATCAGAGGGGCTCTTTCTTTGCTTCTTAGGTTCTTTCACCCCTAGCATAGACTGTTCCTAAAAGTCTCTTGCCACAAGAAACCACTAGATGAGAAGGAGGCACCTCTCTCTCTTCATGCAAAGCCCCAAGCCCCAGGGGTCATGTATCAAACTTAATTACAAGTTTTTCAGCTGGCTCTGCTTTTGCCCCAATTACAGTAAGTAGAGAGTCCTGAAAGTGACATGCCAGTGCCATGATCTTTATTTCTTTTGTTGTTCTCTCTCACTTAAGTTGGGTACTTTGGAGGGGAACATAAAACAAAACTTCTATATTCCCCATTAGGAATACCTTGCCTATTTCCTGACCCTCAAATCATCTTATACAGATTAGAAAGGGTATTAAGAAAGGGAGGATTAGGGTGTGAGGGTTTCTCAATCACAGCCCATGTCAGGGAATCTGTCCCCATATTATTTAGATATAAAGTATTTGTTTCTTCTTGGTCCTAAAAGTTATGCTCAAGCTACCAAAGCAAAGGCAACAAAAAAATTCCGTTTGATAATCTGATATTTCAGTTTACTGCTGGTTGCATAGAATGTGCTCAATAAATACCCCAAATTGGCTGTTGAAGACTATAGTATCATTTTAGATAACTGTAATGAAAAGAAGAAACAACAGCCTCCCATGTTTATTCTGGTATCCTCTGCCCTCTTACTACCAGCAAATATCATTCCAGACTCCTTGGATCTTATGCAAAAGAGAAAATATCTGGACCACAGAATGAATCCCTCCGTGTTCTGCCAATCAGACTAAATCATTTTAACATGGAGAGTAGAGGGTACCTTTGCCACTCCTGTACTGAAACAGTTTCTTTCTGTCATTGTACCAGGTGGCTCTCATTTATTTAAATTCTTAGCTAGAATTAATTAAAATGTGTCTCACTTATAAATGTAATTACAATAAATGTCAATGTAATTAAGTGATATAACAGAATATTGGTCATAATGGACTTAATCTTAATACAGTATAAATCAAAGTTACTAACCAATGTGAAGTTGGTCTGATGTGAATTTAAAAAACCAAAATACAATGTAAATCATAGTATGCTCTAACAAAGGAAATAAAAACTATGAGGTTGGATGCGACAGATTTGCTTTCAAAAGGACCAAGTAATGACTTCAAGCTCTATGGATTTATCTTAAAGAGGTAGTTGCAATAAGATCAAGTGGAGAGGTTGTCTCCACATTGTCATCTTGCTAATGAACTTGGTTTGGCCGGGAAAATCAATATGTTATCTCATGTTTGTACAGTGTTAATAATTTACATTCCTAAATTAATAATATCAAGAGTAGATTTTAAAATGTGTATGTGTTAATACACATCAAGAGACAGTAAATACTTATTAGACTTTCTTATATTCAGATTAATGACCCACTTTCATTTGTGTGAGGTTTTAGTTAGGCAATATGACATTGGAGGAATGCTTACTAACAAAAACAAAAGACAAATGTCAGTCCCCAACAGCAAAAAAACATACAGGACATTTCCTTAGCTAAGGTTTAAAGGAAATTGTGGCACTGAAGCAGAAGCACCTTGACTGACAAAGCTAAAAAAATAATACAAGTTAGCAAAAGCAGAGAGCCTTGATAACCTTTAGATTATCAAGTAGATCTACCTGGTTTCCTCATCTTTCTACAAATTGTAGAGGCCATTGTTTTGAATGGGGGAACTCAGTTGTTGCTTGTGGGTAATTTAATAGAAGATTATTTGATTCTAGTCTTGACTGAACCTGATGGTTAATAACAGGTGACTATTGGAGCAGTTAGCTTAACAATGTAGCTTTGGCGACCTGCTAGACTAAAGAAGCATATGGAAATTTATGTCAGCTTCCAAATTACTTGGGATACTACATTCTGTAAAACTATATATATGGTTGAAGTCATTTTTATTGCTCAGTATTTGAAGTAAAAGTGTTTGTTTTTCAACTTAAATTAATATTTAAGATAAAAATTCATAGGGGTTTTTAATTTCAGTCATATAATATCTCGAGAGCCTTTGGAAGAGAAAAAAGAAACACAAATAATGAAGAAGGATGTTGCCTGTAAATAGTGAAAGCAGCTATGATTATTTGTGTAATTAGCAGTTGGCATGTTAAGGAGAAGGAAGACATGTGATTTTTTTAGTTAAAAATATAGTATTTAAAATAACAGTACAATTACAAAAAAAGATTTTATTTGGAAAATGAGAAGTTTGCAATAATGATGTAAAGTGTTTTTCTAAGTAATATCTGATTAAGGTAACCATGAGGTTAGGCAGAATAGTATTAATTACTACTTGAAAATGTTTTTGTGATATAGCAAAATATTTTTATTCCATTATGTGCATATGTAATATACATTTGAAATCCTCTTCAATCTTTTTTATGGGATTGAATTTGGTGCCCTTTTTATTATTTCATACTTTTATGGTCTTATCTTAATCTCTGGTTCCATTCCTGCCACAAAGGTTATTTCACAGTGCAATGTTGCTATTGATTTTCTTTTCTATTTCTTTCTTAGAGTAATTCTGCAGAAGTTGCTGTGTAAACATCACAGGAAATAGAAGCAATCACTCTGTTTTAAGATGAAATTTTACCCTTACCATGTTTATAAGCAGAGTTTTACATTTAGGAGATTGCAGGCTTTATATAAGGTTTATGAAGAGTTTCAAAAAATTCATTTTCCTAGTGTGAGTTAGCTTGCCAAAGAAAGCAATTTTATTTGATACAAGTGCCAGTAATAATGTTTTCTCCTTAATACCAATATAAAATACTGACTAGTTCTTATGTAGTTTATTGCCTTAAATGATAGAACTGTTTCATGAAACCAAAACATAGAAATCAATTCACCTGGAGAGTAGTAGTTTGGGTACAAATTTAGTCAAGTTATCCAATTTTTTACTGAGTTGTATTAAAAAGTTGATCTCTTTAATGCAGCCTGACTACTGGTAATTTTCAAATCAGGTAGTTGGATTAAGTCAACCTTTTGCTTGTTTTCATGATACTCCTTTGTTATGATGACTTCAAACATGTTTTATTTTGTTTCTCCTGAACTTTTTTTGTGTCGTACACTTAATCAGGAGAGTGGTTGGCAAAAGGAAGTTCCCAAAGTCATTCTTTCTCCCTTCCTTATTTCCTTCCTTCCTTCTTTCCTTGAATCTGTCCATTGAATTGAGTTCCTGGAAATACCAGGCTGTATTTTGGAGGAGCATGCCTTAGTTTTGAGCCAAGTAATTTGAATTCTAGTCCAGGTTGCTGCTAATGCATTGTTACCTCATTTTCCTAAATTGGAATAAATGGAATTCAGTTCATAACCATTGCTCCACCCACTTTATAGAACCATTTGGAAGATGAACTAAGATAACAGATGCAAATATTCTTTGTGAAGTTAAATGCATTATGCAGATGAGTGGTGGGCGGTGGGGAAATTAGCTATAAAGTACCACTGAAGTACTACAGACAGTCCTGGCGTTTTTGACACATTATGTTTTTAGAATAGGTACTGTAAGTTGAAATGAGGCACATCAAATCTAATTGTTATCCCCCAAAATGCTACTACTATGGGGATTACATTTCTGACCAATAGCATAGGGCCCAAAATTGTAGACATCATCACACACACTATATTTAATCAAATATTAAGGCAACTCTTCATGATATGGTAGTTCACTCTTCAATATAAAGCTTTCTTGAAAAAATAGTGTTCATAATTTTAATCTTGAGAAGCCCAGGAAATAATCTCACATAGTTGCATTTAATATTAAATAATATAATTAATAAATATAAATTAAATAATATTAAATAATAATACATTTAATTATTAAATATTAATAATATAATATATTAAATAATATATATTAAATAAAATAATCCAAAAAAATTTTATCTTCTTCAAAATTACTGACTTATTTTATTGCAATAAATGAACACTACCAAAAAAATCACAGACTTGAGTTAGAGTTCTTTGGATAGTATTTGACAAGTATCACTGAGAACACTTTGGGAAGTCTTTTATTCATTTAGTTTTTTTTGTTTTTTGGTTTTTTTCCTTAAGCAATTCTTTAACTTATATTTAGGGTACATTTACCTGCTCACATTTTCTTACTGTAAATTTTCCTGTAACAAATTACTAATCTGTCTTTTTGTAACAGAAAGCCTTTTCTTTTTTTATTTTTTTAGTTTTCATCTCATTAGCACTAGCAGCTGTATCTTACCTAATATAAGAAAAAACACAAACCCTTGACCATACTCAATTTTGCGCTCTTTAATCCCTCACTACTAATTTTGCTTCATGATGTCAAAAAGCCACAAAGATTTGGCTTGAATTGTAGATAAACTCACAGATTGTTTATTACTGAGTTTTATACAAAATCTTCAAGTCTCAAATTATACATGCTTCCTCACATAACAGATTATAATGGTCATAAAAACAATGCTTTTATCTTTGTAAACATTTAGGATATGTGGCTATAAAATAATAAGGACAATTTTTTCACAAACATATCAAGTCTTGGACATTGAAGAATTTTTTTTTCTTCTTCAGCATAATCATGTCATTCAAAATATCTTTTGAACTGTCAATAATCAGGCACAAAGTAAAAGTTCTTTATTATTTCATATCAATGGAGCATCCTTCCTTTTCCCAAAATGTTTTCCCTAATTCTTTACCTCTTTTGTTCTCTCCCATTTTGCAGCTCTTTCCATGCAGGGAGAGGATGTCCATGAAGGACAGGGCTGCATGTTTGAATAATTTCTTGAACTACCAATCTCTTGAAGCTGCTTATTACTCAGCATACACTTTATCTATTTCACTTGAGGTTTTCATACTAGCAGTTTTTGCCTTAATGATGCAATTTATTTCTGAAGCATTAGCTATATTTTTGATTGCACCCATCAATTACTGAGAGACAGGGAGCAAAAGTTGATGTATTGAACTAGGTCTCTTAAGAGAAGCTTTGGCTTTGTGGGGGGCAAAAAATACACTGAAATTTTCCAGTGATGGAATGGTAAATTGGTATTGTTTATAATCCTTCAAATAGTCAAGATCTGAGGATTTTATATTGCAAAAATTCCATTCTGAACTATGCTTTGAAACTTCAAGATAATTCATCAAAGATAGAAACAATGTTTGTTGGTTTTGAGGCTGTTTTAGAGCATCAGTTGTTTATATCATTGTAAAATGCTGTAAACACATCAAGGAACAACTTATCAGTCCCATAACCGATCTTATCAAGTCTGGCCCTCTTGCTATTTCAGCAAAAGTATATAGACTATTGTTCTAACTTTTAAAAAATGAAAAAGAGACTTTCATTCCTGGAAGTAGCATTTTCTATCTCCCTGATCACCATCGGCAGCTGTTCATTTTCTGCTTGAGCAAACTCAGAGGAAGGCAGTTACCTTGCACATGATGAATGATAGGTGCTCCTTGGATGTCCCTATCTTAGGCAGTTTTGGTTCTCATCTGGACAAGAAAATCTTCACTACCTCTATGGACTCCTAATAACATTTTAATAGAATTGGTTGTTTCTTTCCAAATGCTCCCCGAAAAAGTCTACCCTTTAATACAAAGGGTAACCAATATGTGATGGAGAGGAATTGTTAACCTTCTCCATCTTAAGGAGAACAATGTCTTCAGCAATCAGTTTTACCCTTCTTACAAACAATATCCAACTGATGATGCCATAAATATTATCATGTAACAAAATATAGCTACATTGGAAATAAAGCATTGGCTTAACACTCAGTTCCTTGGTTTCTGAAAAAAGGTCTTTGTTCCTTTCACAAGGAATTTTAGTTTTTAATTATGTTCATCAGTTAAACACTTCAAAGCAAACCATTTTCTTTGTAAGAAAAAATCAGGATCAAGACATTAACGTTCGGAAAATAATGTCGAGCACCCTTTCCTTCTCTTCTGGTTGTACTAGACATCACCCCGTTCCAACATAATTGAATTTCTCCTGGTGTTCTGTGAAGTAAATGCATTTAAGAAAATGTACTGTCTATGAATGTCAGCAAATAGTGACGAATGGCTTAACTAGGGAATGTGTTACACTTCACTGGATTAACGCTGTAGAATATTTAGCTGTGTACTTTGTACTACGTTTACATCCGCTGAGCTCTGAAGAATAGAATGCAGAAATAGAGAAAGACAAATATATCAGTGGTGTGGGTCTTATTTAAATTTTCAGAAATTATGAATAAAGTGTGGTGGGAAAAGAATAGATTCTTGGGATGCTTTAATTCCTCCCTCCTGATTTGATTTTTTTCTCTCCTTTCCCCCATACTCACACTTCTTGTAAATGTTTCTGAAGTTTCTCCAGCAGCTTAATGTCCTTTCCTATAAACCCCCCAAACCCCAACCACCACCACCTTTGTTTCTCTCACCCACTACCCACAGACTTCATCTGTCTTTCTGGGGATTACCCCTACATTCATATTCCCAGCTCTAATTTTAGTCATGAAAATGTCCCTCAACACCTCAAATTCAGCATGTCCAGAGGATTGTCCTACCACACAACACCTTCTCTTCACTTTGCTTGTTGACAGTAGAGTGTTTGCCCCAGAAGTTCAGGATGACACTTTAAAAGAGACCTTTGAGGTTTTCAAGATCTCTTTTACAGATTGGCTGACTTCATTTGCATTGTCCCTTCCTATATATGTTCCTTCTTTCCATTCTCACCACCTTCATTTCTGCTGCTGCACTACATTCCTCTACCATCTTACTAGTGCTTTTCCTACTTCTCTCTCCCCATGCCCAAATCTTTCATGTACACACCCTGAAACAAATATCCCTAAAAACACAGGTCTGAGAATTTATTCAATAACTACCTCTGAGTGTGTATTATGTGAAAGCCTATAATGTTGAATTGGTCACATTCTGCCCTCAGGTAGCATATTGTTGACTCACTAATAAAATATGTATTCTTAATATAATATGTAATGTGTATATTACATATAAACTTCCACATGTAAAAATTATTAAAACTATGCTTATTTTTTGATGTAGTATCTTTACATGGACTTTCTCTGTCTGAATGGCTGGTTAAAAAGCTTAAATTTAAGACACAAATACAGTGCCACTCCTGTTAGAGAAAAGTCCATGTGCAGATAATCTCACCTTGATTTTTGTTTAGGAATGCATGCATGGCTTATCTCCACTGTTAAATGTCAGTATTCATAGAGACAGAACCCATGCTTTATCCATCACAATATCCATCCTCACTGCATGGCAGAAGCATTTTAATGCAGTGGTTAAGCACAGGCTTCAATTCCGCCTCACCTCTGGACATCTATGTGTCCTTGACTTGACTGCTTAATAATACCTACTTAATAAGATTGTTGCAAGGTTTGTGAGATAATACACACAAAGTACTTAGTATAGCCTCTGGGACCTAATAAACATTCAATGAAAGTGTTAGTTGTTATTGTCTTCTTAGCACTTGTGTGGCACATAAGAAACAACCAAAAGGATATTTTCCCACAGCACTGTTAGCAGCCTGGGAGTCTCATACGTTCTATGTGTTACAAGGATTTCAAACCAATAGCAGTACTGTGATTGCTGTTACAGCTCAAACTGGCTTGACAGGGGATGTTTTAGGAGAGAAATGAGATTTGATAGTTATCTAATATGCTCTTATCATTTCCTTACAAAGAAGGAACTAGAGAATACTTAAAAAGTGTGGTATAAAACTTTATATTTTATTGATTTATTTTGACATTTCTTTTTTTGCTGAATTTTGCTATTCATTTGGTTATATGCTTTCCTCCTTCTTATTGTTATTTCAGCAACTATTTTTATTATAAACTTATATTATTGCTTTAGTGTTATAAAATGTATCTATATTCATGCACATGTGTATTTGAACATTACAGTAACCATGGGGATAAAAAGGAAGAAGACACCAGTATATTTTTTTATTGGTGAAAAAAATAAAATAAGAGAAGATAAGATTAATGATTGTCCAAAGTCTTTCAACCACCAAATGGCAAAATCTGAGCTAAAACCCAAGCACCCCAGTGTGAAACCCTTTGCCCTTTGCTGAAGAAATCAGAAAGTCACTGTGCATGTCCAGGGAAAGGCAAAGGCCTATAATAGGCCTTAAAAGACCTTAAGTTTATACCATAGGCTGATCTTTGTAGAGACCTACAACAATTAAAAAACAAAAACAAAATAAAACAGTAACAACAACAACAAATGAAACAAGCCTGGGAAGTGGAGAGGAGGAGATCTGATTTCCAGAGTTACCACATCATTAGTTTAAAATGTCTAGTTTTCAACGAATTTACAAGGCATATAAATAAATAGGAAAGTATGATTCATTCAAAGGGAGAAAACATAAAACTACAAAATCTGTCTTGGAGAAAGACCAGATGGCAGACCTACTAAATAAAGACTTTAGAACAATTGCCTTAAAAATGTTCAAAGAACTAATGGAAGAAATTAAGAAAATCAAGAAAATGATAAATGAACAAAATGGAAATACCAATGAAGAGAGAGAAAACCTGAAAAAGAAACAAAAAAGAAATTCTAGAGCTGAAAAGTACAATAAATGAAATGAAAAGTTTACTAGCAGAATTCAAAGGCAGATTAGAACAGGCTGGAAAAGAATCAGTAAACTTGAAGATAGGACAAGTGAAATTACTGAATGTGAGAAACAGAAAGAGGAATAAAGGAAGTGAACAGAGCACAAGTGACATGTAGGACACCATCCAGAAAAACAACAAAATATTGTGAGAGTCTCAAAAGGAGAAGAGAAAGAGTAAGGGTCAGAAAGATTGTTTAAAGAAATAATAGCTATAAATGTCCCAAATTTGATGGAAGACATGATTATAAACATCCAGGAAGCTCAAAAAACTCTAAGTAGGATGAATTCAAAGAGACATCACCAAGACATATTATAACCAAATTGTCGAGACCCAAAGATAAAGACCGAATCTTGAAAACAGTGAGAGTAGCAATTCATTACACAGAAGGTATTCTCAATCAGATAATGAGAGGTTTCTCATCAGAAACTTTGGAGGCCAGTACGCCGTGCTAAAAGAAAAAATAAAATTCAAGAATCCTATACCTGGCAAAACTGTTCTTCAAAAGTGAAGGAGAAATTAAGATACTCCCAGATAAATTAAAATTGAAGGTGTTTTTAACCACTTAACCTTCCATGGAGCAAAATGTGGTATACACATGCAATGGAATATTATTCATCCTTAAGAAAATATATTCTGACATGCAGGGTTCATGGATGAACCTTGAGGACATTATACTAAGTGGAATAATCTAGTTATGAGGAGACAAATACAGTCATGCACCACATAATGATGTTTCAGTCATTGATGGACTGCATCAATGGTCCCATAACAGTGGGACCATACAGTAGTGGCCCCATAAGAGTGTAGCAGCTATACCATATAACCTAGATGAGTAGTAGGCTATACCATCTAGATTTGTGTAAGTATAGTCTATGATATTTTCACAATGATAAAATCACCTAAAGATGCGTTTCTTAGAATGTATTTCAGTCATGGAGTGATGCATGACTATACTGTGTGTGATTTCTCTTATCTGAGTTACCTAGCGTAGTCAAAATCATACAGAGAGAAAGTAGAATAGTAGTTGACAAAGGCTGGAGAGAGAGAAAATAGGGAGTTACTGTTTAATGAGTATAAAGTTTCAGTTTTGCCAGATGAAGAGTTATGAAGATGGATGGTAGTGATGTTTGCACAACAATATAAATGTACATATACTACTGAACTGTACACTTAAAAACAGTTAATATGGTAAATCTTATGTGTATTTTACCACAATAAAATTTTTAAACATAAAATCTTCAACAGCCTTTACATTTACAACATGTTTCTTCCACTGGTGTTAATTTTAGTTCCTATCAGTAGTTATTGATATACATTTTCTGTGGCTGTTTGAAATCTTTAGAAGGGCCCCATACTCTTTATTTGTATTCTTGTTTGGTTATTTGCTTATTTTGCAGCCTTATTGATGTATAACTTTCATACCATAAAATTCAATCACTTTAAATATACAATTCTCTAACTTTTAGCAAATCTACAGAATTGTTTCAACCATTGTCACAATCCAACTTTAGGATATATCCATCAGCCAAAAAGAAATCTCATGCCCATTTTAGTCATTCCCACACCCAGCCCCAGGCAACCACTAATCTAGTTTCTATTTCATATTATTTATTGATCTCTTTTTTATTGGTTTGTTTTAAAGCTTTGGAGTTCTTCTAACTAGTTTGCAGTTGTTCCTTTCTATAAAAGTACACTAGAAACTAGAAGCCTGAGGCCTTACCTTCCTTTTTTCCTCATATTAAATACTCAATGAAAATACTGTGGGATGATTAGAGAAGAAACATGAGGTTATGAGAATGCTGTGCTATTGCATATTGATATGCTATTTTAAACCTCTGTCACTTAAGTCTGAAATGGTACTGTCTTTTTGAGTGTGCACTAATTATTTTTTTTCTGTTTTATTCATTTATTTATTTTAACTTCTCAATATACATTGTAGTTGATTTTCGTGACACTTTACCCATTCCTCTTTCCCCCTCCCTCCCCTCCCCCTAATTACATCATATCTGCTCACTTGTCATAACAGGTTCAAGGAATTGTTGTGATTGTTCTCTTTTCTTCCTCCCCCACCATTTATTTGTTTGTATATTTATTTATTTATTTATTTATTTATTTTTAGCTCCCACAAATAAGTGAAAACGTGGTAGTTCTCATTCTGTGCCTGACTTGTTTCACTTAATATAATTTTCTCTAAGTCCATCCATGTTGTTGCGAATGGTAGTATTTTATTCTTTTTTATAGCAAAGTAGTATTCCATTGTGTAGATATACCATAGTTTCCGTATCCACTCATCTGATGATGAACATTTGGGCTGGTTCCAACTCTTGGCTTTAAATAGTGCTGCAATAAACATAAGAGTACAGGTATCCCTTCGACATGCTGATTTCCATTCCTCTGGGTATATTCCCAGGAGTGGAATAGCTGGGTCATATGGTAGATCTATCTGTAATTGTTTGAGGAAACTCCATGCTGTTTTCCATAAAGCCTGCACCATTTTGCAGTGTATGAAGGTTCCTTTTTCTCCACAACCTCACCAGCATTTATCATTCTCAATTTTGGGGGTATTAGCCATCCTAACTGGAGTGAGACGGTATCCCAAAGCTGTTTTGATTTGCATTTCCCAAATGCTGAGTGATGTTGACCCCAAAAGTGTTCCCTAATTATTAATAAATGTGAGTTAGAACTATTTGGTTGTGACTGTCAGAAAGGCAGTCTTAATCACTTAAGCAAAGAGGAAGATTTATTGGTTCCCAGGAAGCCTGGAATAACCAAGCTGAGGACAGAAGAGTGTTAAAATTCAACCCAAGGGATTCAGGCATTGTCAAGAATCAATCTGGTTTTCCTTGTTGCCTCTTACAAGTTGTCAGCTTCATTCTATTTCCCTACAGACTGAACTTTTCCTTGTGGTAGAAAAGTTGGTTTCTGATTGCTCCCAAGTTTTGTTGCCTAAATCATTAGCCTTTTGTGGGAAATGCACCTGAGGTTTTTGAAGGTGGTATCTGAAATCCAGATATCCCAGGATGGGGATGGGGATAAATATTTGGCTCTAGATACAATAGGCTAGGTGAGGATCCCACTCGTAGACCAATCAAGTATGCTTAGGAGATAAGGTACTGTGTTTGGCCCAGTTTTGGTTTATTCCTTGATCTACAGCTCTGGCCATAAGAACACAGAAGGCCCTATGGGCTCCATGTGGATGATGTATGGGGAGGAATAGATCTGTGTAAAATGAGGGGACAGTTTATTAGTCTCAGAATATATAGGTGTTGCTGAGTTTAAAAAAAAAGTAAATAAATCTCTAAAATAATTTCTGAATGATTTTTCTTTTTTTCTTTTTTTCCACCATGAACAAGTGAGATTTATTTATGTGGGGTAAGGGAGTTTTTTTTTTTTTGTCAATATACAATGTAGTTGATTATTATGTCCCATCACCGAAAACTCCCTCCCTCCTCCCTCTCCCCCCTCCCACCCAAGTGTGTCCCCTCCATTTGCTTGTTGTAAGAACTTCAAAAAAAAATAATTGTGGTTGTTATATCTTCCTCTCCCCCCCCCCAGTTTTTTTGTTTTTGTTGTTGTTGTTTGTTTGTTTTTGTGTGTGTGTGTGAGAGTGTGTGTGTG